>NW_020174423.1:3128777-3166106 GCF_003031525.2 Neophocaena asiaeorientalis asiaeorientalis | reverse complement strand
GCGTCCGGAGCCTGTGCTCTGCAAGGGGAGAGGTCACAACAGTGAGAGGCCTGCGTACCAAAAAAAAAAAAAAAAAAAAAAAATGGTGCTGGTATAACTGGATTTCTGCATGCAAAAAAAAATTAAGTTGGACCCCTACCAAACAAAGCACAAAAGTTAATTCAAGAGCAATCATAGACCTAAATGTAAGAGGTAAAACTATAAAACTTGTAAAAGAAAGCATAACTGTAAATCTTTGTGACCTTGGGTTAAGCAATGTTTTTGTTTTGTTTTGTTTTATAAATTTATTTTATTTGTTTATTTTTGGCTGCGTTGGGTCTTCATTGCTGTGCACGTGCTCTCTCTAGTTGCGGCGAGTGGGGGCTACTCTTCGTTGCGGTGCACGGCTTCTCGTGGCAGTGGCTTCTCTTGTTGCGGAGCACGGGCTCTAGGCACACGGGCTTCAGTAGTTATGGATCACAGGCTCTAGAGCACAGGCTGAGTAGTTGTGGCTCATGGGTTTAGTTGCTTCGCGGCATGGGGGATCTTCCTGGGCCAGGGCTCGAATCCGTGTCCCCTGGATTGGCAGGCAGATTCTTAACCACTGCGCCACCAGGGAAGCCCCCTAAGCAACGGTTTTTGGATATGACACCAAAAGCACAAGCATAATAATAGATCTGTTGGACTTCACAAAACTTAAAAACCTTCATGCTGCAAATCATACCATCCAAAAAACTGAAAAGACAGTCCACAGAATGGGAGAAAATATTTGCAAATCCTATATCTCATAGGGAATTGTATCCAGAATATATCAACATAAAAGACTCATGCTATTTAATAAAAAGACAAATAACCCAATTTAAAAATGAGCAAAGGGTGTGAATAGACATTTCTCCCAAGAATATATACACATAGCCAATAACATTAATGCTCAACATCATTAATCATTAGGGAAATACACATCAAAATCACAATGGGATACCACTTCATACCCACTACGACTGAAGAAATGAAGAAATGCTCAACATCATTAATCATTAGGGAAATACACATCAAAATCACAATGGGTTACCACTTCATACCCACTAGGATTGCTGTAATCAAATATGACCCAGCAATTCCACTTCTAGGTAGATACCTAAAAGAATTGAAAACATGTTCACAAAAAAAAAATTTGCACATGAATGTTCATAGCAGTATTATCCATAATAGCCAAAAAGTGGAAACAACCCAAATGTCCATAAACTGATAATGGATAAACAAAATGTAGTATATCCATATGATGGAGTATTATTCAGCCATAAAAAGGAATGACATACTGGTGATACATGATTCAACACAAATGAACCTTAAAAACTTTTACTATGTTAACTGAAAGAAACCAGACACAAAAAGCCAAATTTTGTGTGATTCCATTTATATGAAATGCCCAGAATAGGCAAATCTATAGAGACAGAAATTAGTTTACTGGTTGCCTGAGTGCTGGAAGTGGGGAATGGGTAGGGACCACTAAGTGGCATGGGAACTTTTTTCTTCCCCTGGTGGTGGTAATAATGTTCTGGAATTAAATAGTGGTGATGATTATACAATCCTGTGAGTATACTAAGAACCATTGAATTGTGTACTTTAAATAGGTAAATTGTATGATATGAGTTAATATGTCAATAAAGATGTTAAGAAACATAATTCCTTTAAATTAGGGTGTTGTTCTGTTTAAATGAATATAGGGAGCAGGGAACATTTTAGTATTGCAGAAGGGTGACTCAGATGTCTGACCCTTTCCAGTGGACAACTGGCTAGAAGCAGGACTCTCGGAGTTTGCTTAGCCTGATTAAAGAAACACCAGGAAAGGCACACATAAAAGGGATGGTAACCTGAGCGAGCCTGGGTAGCCAGGAGGAAACTCTAAGGTGCTGACGTCTGAGGAAGATGAGAAGAGGTCCTCCTATTGAAAACAGACAGAATATTAACTTAATCTGCTTGATAACTTTGCTCTTCCTAGCTTCATCTGTGATTGTGTCTTGTATTACATCAGGCTCCAGTGAAAAGAACACTTGTTAGGTTCAGTTAAACTCAACCATTTATTGAACACATACTTATGAGAAACACACTGTGCCAGGCACTGGGTATAAACATGAGTGGCATGCTCTGCCTTGACAGCCCTTACAGTCTTATGTCTTATTGATAATAAAAACAGAAGTGAGAAGGCAAAAACAGAAATGATAGGGCCTAGTTAGTTTTAATGTCAGGTGACTAAGTGAGTAAGTGACAAATAAGGACAACATCCAGTAGATGATACATGTAAAATGGATTTTAAGAAATCTCAGTCTTACATTGGATGAGGTATTTGAAACTTTATCAACGCAGAGTCCAAGGAAAGATGTAGGGACTCTTCTGGGTTTTAGTGTGTCACAGAGGGGAAACAAATGCATATACTTTTATCAGAGAGTGGTAGGGGAGGCTACTTCAGTTAATCAGTTGGACAAGTATTTATTAATACCAGTGTTCGTGTCAAACATTGTGCTGGGTACTAAAGGAAGCCCTTTTAACCTCGGAAGAAAGAATGTCAGTTCATTAACAAACTGGAAAGGCTGCTTAATTTTACCTCAGAGTGGGAGGGCAGAGGTAGATGTCCGTGTGTGGCCTTTGCTCTGTCGGGAACAGACAGTCACATGGATTGAGACAGGAATGTGGGCATGTAAGTAGTCCAGGGAAACTGTTCCTTCAATAACTACATGGAAAGGTTAGGTGGTAAGTAAAAGAATTATAACATCTGACATCCTAATGAGTCCACAGTACAGGCGTTGGGAAACTGAAATAGGAGCTTGACAGGGAAGTAAAGGCTTATTTTCAATAGGAGAGCTTCAGTAATTTTCTTATCCTTTTCAATTCTATAGCAGACATCAACTTGGATATATCAAAGCCTTTGAAAGCAAACCTGAGTTTTACCAAGCTGGATCAGATAAACCATTTTTTAAAGAAGATACAAAGTGCACACAGCAAAGAGACCTCAGCCCTGTCAGACACCATGCTGAATAAGGATGAGCTTCCCGCCTCCAAATGTTACCGTGGAAAGTTGTCTAAGCTTAAAGTTCATGGTGATGGAGCACAAAAGATTCCATTTCAAGAAAACGTGTGGAGAATGGTTTCCTGCTTTCAAAAAATTTCTGTTCATACTACTCAGATTGTGGTCTCCATGGAAACTGTCCCCCATCCTAATAAACCGTGCCTGTTAGCATCTTTATCAACCCTCAATGGAAGCCTTAATATCAAAGCAGCGCAAAAAGTGCCTGGTAAGTCACAGAAAAGGGGAGAGGGAGATGACAATGACTTGTTAACATCTAAAACTGCATAATGTTGAAGATTTATATTAAATAGAGTTTAAAAGTTTCAAGAGCCATTAGAGATTGGGAACATTTCTGGTTTGTTGTCTTATTTTAAAGAAAATGGTATAACAAATCAGCTAAGCCTAAGTATGTTACTACGATAAACTAAACCGTTCCTATCTACCTCTTCAGGCATGTTCCTACAGATGTCTTTGCAACTGTTCATTCCTAAATTTCTTTTTACCTAAAATAGCTGTAGTGGAAGAACAGAGTATGTATCAAGTTTTGTGAGCCATTAGAACAGTAGCTTTTAAAGTGTGGTCTCAGAAGCAGCAGCATCAGCATCATCTGGGAACTTGTTAGAAATGCAAATTCTCAGGCTCTACCCCTGACCTCCTGAATCAGAAAGTCTGGGCATTGGGCCCAGAAAAGTGTGTTCCAACAAACCCTACAGGTGATTCCAATGTGCTACATTAAGTTACTGGTAACAATTTATTTAAAAAAGAAAAATTGCTCTGGTGGCAGGAATGCTGCACAAAATGTGATAGAAGCCAAGGTTCAACTTTGAAAAGACAATGCCATTGAGGACTATCAGGCAGCAACATGTGCAAGGAAAGGCCATGCTTCAGTGCCTGGCTGAGCAAGGGAGCTGTGGACTTGGCAACTGAATGTCCTTGATGGGTGGAGAGGTGAGAAACTAACAGGCAGTGACATCTACATTTTCCTCAACTGTTATGTGCTTTTTCACACTGAGTCAAAAAGGGTAGGCAGAAGGAATGTGAGGGGAAGAGAAAAGACAAGGTACAGGTGGGGAATAACCATTTTCAATCACAGAAACTGCTACTGTTAAAGTTCAGGGCATGATGCCAGAAATTTTACTTTGAAAGTAAAAGTAGCAAAAGGAAAACATTTTTTTCCACTTTAATTTTCAGGAAAGAAGTGGGGCTAGAGGGATAGTGCTGGGGATAAAGTAAATCCTGAAACTAGGCAACTTAGTTGCTTACCAAAGAGTAATTAAGTGGCAGCTGGAGACTAACTGTATAGCCAGTTTGGGCACAGTAGTTGAAGAGATAAAGAAGGAGTTTTGTAGTTGAGAAGTATGAATTTTAGGCCAAAAAAATAAATGATTGATTTCTTTCTCATCAGAAATATTTGTGACCAAGCCAGCTAAAAGCACTGTATTTTTTTTATTGTCTTAAAAGTTGGAAATGAAAAATGTAAGGTCCATGGGACATGAAAGACTATGAAGCACTGGAGGCTACAATGTCTGATTTATCCACAAATAAATTACAACCCAGACAACACTGGGGCCATTCCCACGCCTTTTCAGTTTTACCTTAATCATAGCAAGGAAAGGTTAGGACTCAAACAGAATGAAAGCATTTAACATGTATTGTACTCAATTCTAGGTCCTTTTCTTTATTCATCCTCGTTTCTTGTTTCATTCATTTGCTACTCATATTTTATCTAATTTTAATAGTGTCTGTTCTCAGTAAATATCTCTAAAATATAATTTAAATCCTCTCACTGAGCTTTACAAGATAGTAGATTCATTCTGGTTTTGTAACTTGTTTTTTCCCTTTATGCTAGTACCCTTACTCCTTTTACAGTTATACTCTTAAATCTAGTTAAATGCAGAAGTAGAAACTATAGCTTTGACTAAGACATACTTGGTATAACTCTACGTTATGTAGTGTCCTGCAAATGTTCTAAAGTAGTTATTTGATTCAACTAATCAGATCAAATTGAAATTAGCCATTTAATTAATAGAAACAGTTTTATCATGAGAGTATAACAAACACCAAATCTGTTTATTCTGCTTGATGTGATGGCATACTCAAATGTTTAAAAGATAACAAAGTCAGCAAAATAATAATAAATTATAATTAAGTGAAGTAGCACGGCAAGTTCTAGTTATTGCTGTAGAATGACTTCTAGGAAATTATAATTAAGAGATTACTACATATTTTTCAGAAATTGATTTTTAACAAAGGAAAACTTTTTAAAAGTAAAATAAAATTTAAGCTTTGAACATTAATTTCATTGTATATTTGCCTATCTTAAAAATTCATGCTTTGCAACTTGGATGAAATATATGCAAATGTTTACTTAAGGTATATTTTTGGTAAGTGGTAAAAAATATTTCCCAGCAAAAAAATAAAATAACCCTCCTACCGGTAGTCATATTTCTTTTTGTATTTTTCAAGTGACATGGCTCTGTATTCAACCCAAAATTTTTCTAGTGTATCTTTGAGTTCAGTGGAGTTAATGTCAGATTTTTATAGTTTGACTCTAATACAGTTATACTGAACTGTGTCTTTGATTTTACAGTTTATGTAACTATTGTGACCATCTGCAGCAGCTGCACTTTTCAAATTATTTGCTGAACCAAATTGAGCACAGTGACAAAAGTAGTCATCTCAGATGTACTATTAAACAGAGAAAGAAAAAGGAGCATTGCCTTGGTACAGCATAGCCATCTGCTGTACAGATGTTATTGTATAGAATGACTTAAGATAAAATAATTGTAGAAAATTTTCATTAAAACCTCAACAATTTGCACTTGTTTATGCGAATCTGCATAACTCCCCAATGAGACAACACACTTGGGGTTTCTTTGGTTCTCACTCACTTTTCCTTTGATCCTTTTTGATGTGCTGACTTTAATAAACACAGTCAAAAACATTGTGCAAAAAACATCATGGAAAAAACTACAAAGGAACAATTATAGCAGCAGAAACTACTCTAATCCCTAACTTACGCAAGCTATTTTTAGTGAAATATTTTTTTTAACACTCTTTATATGACAATGTTATATAAACAGGGTAAAGCTGTCCTTTCCAGATGAGTTTTAATTTAGGAGCTGAAATAGATTTGTAATGCTAGAGGAATCTTATGTTCTAAGTAATATCTAGAGAAGCACAATTGGGAATGTGTCGTAGGCATGTTTCTTCACTTGTGAAAAGTACAAAAAATATTTGAGTTTGCCTAACGATTATATTTTTTATCATCTAAACCGACATAAGGTTATGGGAAGTGTATGTGGAAAGGGAATAATAAAAGAATGAAAGAGGAAAGTTAATATTCTCCCCAAGACATTGTCAATACATTTAAATATGAAATGCTTTTATGTTCATTTACTGGGTTTTACAACAAAATATGTACAGATTATTCACCGAAATGTTTTCATCATTTGAAACAAAACGAAATGGTTAAATATTTTCCACTTAAAAAAAATCCTTGAGTTCTTCTTAGCCTCCTGTACTATTCTGTGGCCCTAAACTATCCAAGTTTCAAGGAACGTGGGGTTTTTTTAATTCCACTCTGCAGATGCTAGTGTAACAGTGACTTATAATAACCTAACTCTTATTTCTGCTAGAATACTTATGTTCTCCCATGTGTCTGTGGTAAAATGGCCCTAAATTTTAAAACTTTACATACAAGATGTAATGCTTGTATTTTTTTAAATTGGTGTGTAATTGCAAAAATCTCTATGATTGTGTATAATATTGCCAAATTTTCTATGATTATGTTATTGATAACGAAATTAATCTTGTTTCAAAATCATATCTTATTTTCTGAAACATTTTAAGGCAGATATTTCTTTTGCTAGCCATTAAATCTGTCCCATTCTGTAGTATGTTCTTTTTTAAAAGTAGCCTTCCCCACCCCCCCGCACACACACACACACAGTCTTTTTTGCTGTTTGAAGTATAGTGTTTTGGAGAAACCTTAAGTATGTAGCTATAAATTCTGAACCAGCAGTGTAGCACTTTGCACAGGCAGGGTGGGGAGTGAGCTGCAGACTTTAGCTCTCCTTGTCAGAGTAAATTATGGCTCTATTAGGGCGGCACTTCTTAGATTTCGGCAAACAAGGGTACACAATTCAGGCTGTGAAATAGCTGTGCTTTAGGCTGCCTTGCTTTTTCTTGGGGCCATGTCGATTAGCAAACTCCATGTAGATAAGGGAAAGGGAAATAGGATATGAACAAGTTAAGTGGCACAAAGGGTTGGGGAAAGAGCCTAAGTGAGGCCATCTTGGCTGGCATTTTAGTCAGAATTAGGGAAAAGTTGCAAGAATCCCCTTTCCATAGGGAATTAGGGGACTTTTCATCCATACAGAAAGCAATGAGTTGAATTCCTAGTCAAAGAGCTGTGGTTTAAATAACTTTCACTACCCCAGCCTCTGTCATCCAGATGTACTTATCTTTGTGTATAAACAAAAGTAGGAAGAAAGAAAGCATAACCACATTATTTTTCATGTATACAAATGCCTCTTTTCATGTTCACTGAATTCAGGACCAGTAAAAATGTAAAGAACCTAGAGTTCCTTTTCATCTACTGAAAAGTGAAAGCAGGTTATTAATTGATACAAAGTGGAGCTCCAGCTTTTCATTCCAGAGTCAACTGGATCTCCTGAGGAAAATCTCCTTAAGGCGTTGTCATAGCCATTGGATGCTGCATAAATGCAAGTAAGCCTGAGGGGAAATACAACATTAAATTATATATGACTACCTAAAATAATATATTGCAATAACAAGCCATTTACAACACCCCAAAGACTTTTGTTACTTTTAGAAAGAAATAGCATCTTTTTCCAATGCCTGAACAGTAAGAAATGAATTCTTTGACTGTTAAAGCCAGAGGACAAACTTAACTTTTAAACAGCCACTGAGGATTGAAGTGGAAGTACAGTTTGTAGACAGCTATACAAATCACTAACAAACCTTAATGAATATTGGGTGTGGGCATCAAGGTCCTGTCATTTTTGACACTGTGTCTCAAGTAGCTTAAACCCAACACTCAAGGAAAGGTGGAGACTTCATTGGGTCTGTTAACATCTGGGGTTTTATTTGTCATTTTGGCCATACCCTGCAAGCGCAAAAGAAAGAGTAAAAGGGGATTATCTTGACAATGAAGTGAGTTACTGAATCTTCTGATAATGAAAAGCAGAAGAATTCTAATGCCCTTCTATAGTCCCTGAGGTAGAGGTGCCTTTACAGTTTTGCAGAAGTAAAATGTAGGCAGGCGGAACAGATGGCCCAGAGTCCGTGTAACCTGATACCCCTCATCCCAGAACTGAGGACCACTATTAATCCTGGTCAGATTCCCTCCGATTACTTTATAACAAGGTTCAAAGTTGCTACTGATGAACTGGCCTGTCCTTTTTTTACTCTTAAATTACCTGTGGATTACTGATTTTTTTTCAAAATTGATATTTTTCTGTGCATAATGGTGGACTATTGAGACATTCAAAAAAGGTAAAATAGGAAGTTCTAAAACTTGAATGGGAAATAAGTGGAAAAAGTAAAATTCTCATAACTTTTTTTCAAAGCAATGTTCTATATTTATTCTCTAGTACAGCGGGAAATAAAAACCGTAAATGTATAAGACATTCTCTTGGAAAGTAATTTTCTTGTCCTCTCTCTTAGAAATCGTATGCAATGGAGAAGAAATCCCAACATACAAGTTTTAGTCTCCCAGCTGTAATTGTTATCAATAATATATGTTTAGATAGAATTTTGGTCAATAATAAGCAATGTTAATACTACTATCTTAGAAATTATCTTTTTTCACCCCCTCAAAAAGAGAGGTAAAAAATTAAGAATGTTTGATGTTTTTTAAAAACTCACTAGTAGGGGCTTCCCTGGTTGCGCAGTGGTTGGGAGTCTGCCTGCTGATGCAGGGGACGTGGATTCGTTCCCCGGTCCGGGAGGATCCCGCATGCCGCGGAGCGGCTGGGCCCGTGGGCCATGGCCGCTGGGCCTGCGCGTCCGGAGCCTGTGCTCTGCAACGGGAGAGGCCACGGCAGTGAGAGGCCCGCATACCCAGAAAAAAAAAAAAAAAACTCACTAGTAGATATATGCTGTTCAGGCATATTTATATGGTCACTTATTTTTTCTTGTTTTGTTTAACCAAATTATATTAATTCAGTCTTTACATCTTTCATTTGGAATATTTAAATTTTTCTGTGCTAAAGGGTCTATGTGGGTTTTTTTTCATGTCTGTTAACGTGATTTTTGTTCTTCGTGTACATTTTTTCTGTGCTGTGAGGTTACTATAGCTGTTTGGATTTTAATGAGAAGCCTTTAAATACATAGGATAGTAACTTCAGAAATTTAGAAGGTAACCACTGGGTGAAATTTCTGATGTGCTAATTTCTAGGCTGCCTGAAAAGTAAAAATCATCCAATAAGCAGCCATCTTCGGATGTCAGAGCACTCGCATGTGCTGTGGCACAGTGAACATGATGTACCTGCCCAGCCTTTCATAGAGGGAGATGAGCTCATCTCGGAGAGATAACCATCTCTGACTTTTTCTTCTGATTAATCACCGACCTGAACTCCATTTGAACCTTGTTAGACCAAAAACAAGTAGAATTCCTGGCCCAAACTATAAAATATAATTAAGCCCTTTTGAAATGATGTGTAAAAGAACATTGCTGTACCCCCCACTTATAACCACTACCACCACCGCAACCAATAAAGTTAAATCAAGCACTGCCTGTAATGGATTAAAATAATAAATGTTCCTGGATTTCAGTGTTTGAAGTACTTGAAGAAAACAGGCTCCCAGCAGCCTGGGTAGCTGAATGCAGGAGAGACATTTATTAATGACGAGTTCAAGGATTTGGCCTGTTTAAGATCATTACTTTGTGTTTACCATGGGTTACACATCTCTTATATTTTTATACAGCCCACATGTGTCTACATGCAATAATGAAAGCTTTTTTTTTTCAACAAAAGAATTGTTAATTGTGTAAATATGGTTCTCTTGGGGAATGTGAATCTTCCTAAGACTCTGCTCCCTGCTAATGAGAAATCCAGTACAGTTATTACACTCTCCCAAGTATACCCACCTTCAAATCTTGTCTCCAGCTAGATTAGTCTTTCCCCCTATTGTTTTTAGTTACCAATTCCAAACTTAATCTAGACTGCTAGAAAACTGTTGGCCTCTGGTTATGTATTTTTTAAATAAATTTATTAATTAATTAATTTATTTTGGCTGCGTTGGGTCTTCGTTGCTGCTTGCGGGCTTTCTCTAGTTGCGGCGAGCATGGGCTACTCTTCATCGCAGTGCGCGGGCTTCTCATTGCGGTGGCTTCTCTTGTTGCGGAGTGTGGACTATAGGCACGCGGGCTTCGGTAGTTGCAGCGTGTGGGCTCACTAGTTGTTGCTTGCAGGCTGTAGAGTACAGGCTCAGTAGTGGTGGCACACAGGCTTAGTTACTCTGCGGCATATGGGATCTTCCCAGGCCAGGGCTCAAACCTGTGTCCCCTGCATTGGCAAGTGGATTCTTAACCACTGCGCCACCAGGGAAGTCCAGGTTATGTATTTTAGAATTGTGTTCCATTGCGCTAGACTTTGTGTGCTTATGTACTATAGAAAAAAAGAATCAATGCTTTTTATTTCTTCTCCTAGCTTTAACAAAGATATGGGAAAGAACCATTTCTCTAGATTTAGATACATTTGAGGTGAAAAAAGGGACAACTGGTAAAAATTTCCCAAATACGCATATTAAAACAGTATTCCTTGGACAGGAGAAAAAAGGGCATTTGAGACAACAAAAATGCTATTAATGAAAATATCTCACTGTGAAAATATCTCACTGTGAAAAATGCTATTGAAGAAGAAAGTTTCCAGTCCTAGCAATTAAATACTAGAGATCTTTTTCTTTTTTTTCTTTTTAAATTTTATTTATTTATCTATCTATTTTTGGCTGCATTGGATCTTCTTTGCTGCGCTCGGGCTTTCTCTAGTTGCGGTGAGTGGGGGCTACTGTTGGTTGCACTGCGCAGGCTTCTCATTGTGGTGCCTTCTCTTGTTGCGGAGCACGGGCTCTAGGCGCACGGGCTTCAGTAGTTGTGGCTTGCGGGGTCTAGAGCACAGGCTCAGTAGTTGTGGCACATGGGCTTAGTTGCCCCACGGCACGTGGGATCTTAACAAGCCAGGGCTTGAATCCGTGTACCCTGCATTGGCAGGCGGATTCTTAATCACTGCGCCACCAAGGAAGTTCCTAAAGATCTTTTTCTTAATAGCGTCTCCTTTGCATCCTAATGATGGCACTTTATAAGTTAGTATTGGGTGAAATGGATAAGAATTATTGTAGCTCCTAGAACTGGGACTGTGGAAGAAGAGAGGGTTAGAAGTAAATATCCCCCACTGCACTGAATTTGTGACAGTGTTTAGTTTTGCTGCGGTCACAGCAAATTGCCCTCCCATCCACATAAGCCAGAAGGCTATTTGCTAGGAAAGTTTCTGGCAAAGCAGCCCTGTCAGTGATAAGTGACTGAAGACACATCTTCGATGTTCTTTTGCTCTCTGGCTGGGGCTCTGGCCCTGTAGGCTATGTTGGCATAATATACTGAGGCCAAGCAAGACAGCCGGGGACAGGAAAAAGCATTTATTCACAACCCTGTTACCAATTGGAAAAATGAAATTACTAAGAGCTAACTAATAGCAGTAGTTTCTATAAAGCAATGTGGTGCTGGAAGGAGGCAGACAACCCCAGCCCTGCTACTTGCTGGCAGTTGATTGTGGTAAAAGTCACAACACAGCTCATTTCCAAAATAAAGGCAAAAATACTTAATTCATGGGGCTGTTGAGTGGATTAAGTGAAATAACGTACACAGAGTACCCTACACATTCCTTGGCACACAATTATGTAATTTCTCAATAAATATTAGTGTTTTTGTATCTTCTTCTCCCTCCCTCCCTCTCCCAACTCAGTCATACCACATGAATGCTGAGATCATAGAGCATTAAATTTTAGAGCTGAAAATTATCTCGGAGATCATCCTCTTCATCAAGAACACTTTTTGTCCTTTTCTCTCCATCATCCAAACACGCTGTATTTAGGATAAGATAGCTAGCATGACTATACCAACCAGATACTACTGTAACCAAAATACTTAGTACACTTCGGCCCTCTCTCCAGCAAATTCATGATTTCTTTCAGGATCTTTGAAATACTTAAAATACCTCATGGACCACCATTACTATGTGGGACTCCCTAAGTGTCAGAGAACCCTAGGTTGAGGCCTACTGAGCTAGGCCTAACTCCCTCACTTAGGGGTGCCGAGATTAAATGATTTGTCCAGGGGTACTCTGGGGTGCAGTGGGGACTATAACACACGTCTCCTGGCTTCTGGACTTTCTATTAAACCAGTCTTTAAAAACCTGGATCATGTAGATTAATACCAGTTTCTAAGCCATTGCAGTAAATCACTTAGGAAGTCATTTTGCTTTCAACATTGTTTGAGTTGATACCAGTTCTTCCATTCATGTGACTTACTTTTAAAAAAAAATGGATTCACCAGCAGTTTCCTCATTAAATTAACCAGCTACTATATTCTTTCCTCTATGAGAAGGTTGCTATACACTTTCCAATATGCACGGTCAAATTTGTTAGTAGGCTTTTTTTTTTTTTAACATAGCCACATGATCCAATCAAGTTTTATTTTCCTAATACACTGACACAACTGTGAAAACAGTAAGCATGGTGGCAGTAAGCATTGGAGGGAGGGGAAGAAAGAGGCAAAGCGTATCCACCGTCACCCTTTGGTATTTTCAGTTCAGTTTTTCTAGGATCTGAGAGTTTTAAAACATTTCTCGAAAAAATACCTTTCCCAGACAAGGGCCAAGTATAAATAGCCAACTCAATAGACATTTTTGTCTTCCATGAGTAATTCTCCCTTTCTTCATATGAAAGAAAAATAAAATCCTATTCCTGCTACTTGTCATTTTCTTATGTCCAAAAGAAGAGGTTTGGATTAGACTAGAAGTCCCAGCTTTTACTCACTGATAAGGACTAGATGAGAGTCCCTGAGGACTGGAAATCCCACCCATGAGAAATCTCAAGTGCCTTAGAGAAGGGATACGTGTTAGCAGGTCGACCACCCACTTGGACTCTCATTTTGAGGACTAGACTTTTTAGGAACTTTGTTGGGGAGCACCAGCATCCCTTTCAGCTTAAACATCTGTGTCCATGTAGCTCTCTGACAGTTTTGTTGTATTTTGTTTCATTTATTAATCTTATCCTATGTTACAACTTACTATAATAACAGATGCAGATATAGGCTTATTACAAAATAGAATGTAATTAAGTAGGATCTGAAACACTTACATATTCTGATCAAGAGGGGGAAAGCAAGCTATTTTCATGGTTAAACTACCCAAGTGCAGGGACTTCCCTGGCCGTCCAGTGGTTAAGACTCCATGCTTCCACTGCAGGGCACATGGGTTCGATCCCTGGTCGGGGAACTAAGATCCTGCATGCCACATGGTGCGGCCAAAAAAATAAAATAAAATAAAAATACCCAAGTGCCATTTTTTATGTGCTTCAACATAATTAGTTGAAGAAACTAGAAATGAAAAGATTCCTAATCATCTCTTTAGTGGACCAGACTCACAGAATTTTTTTTCTAGTCATCTAGTCATTTATGGTCATCTTTTTATGGATCATGCTTACAAAAATTTTTCTTCCTCACTTTTTGAGTCATCCTCATGCTTCACTGTTACGCAAATCGACTTCTGGATGTATCTAACACATGCTTGCTGATTTCCTAGTATCCTTAGATTATTTCCAGCTGGATAAAAATACCTGGATCTGCTTTGATAGCACATGTCATCATTGAGTACCCTTTCTAAAGACATACAGAAGCTTGCTGTAGATTACACTTTGCACAGTCAGCATGTAGAGAGTAGGAGCCCTAGTAAAGGTCTAGTAGAGACCGACAATGTAGGGCTGGCAGCATTTTGTAAACATTCTCCAAAGCAAGTGGTTTCCATTTATTAGTCTTCTGAAGGAGTATTTTAAAGGTCAACTGTTTGTTCCTTGAACTAGATTTTTACACTCAATGAAAAGTATGTCAGTATGCAAACAAACCAAGATTATTTCTATTTATCACACAAGTTGTTTCTGAAATTACTTCTCAATGTTGATACACCTCATTTAGTTTAATTAAGTGCCTGCCATTAGTTTGCTAGAGCTGAAATTAAATATATAAACACAGATTTTTGAAAGAAGCCAATGGAAGAATCAGGCAGAAAAGCATTCTATTGAATGGAAGGAGGTAGAGAGAAGAGGTAATATACTCAGTCAAAACTGACCTTATCCCACAGTCATGAAAAGCAAGGTAGGATCCTGGATTGGATCCTGGAACAAGAAAAGGACATGAAGGGAGAAACTGGTGAAATTCAAACATGGTCTATGGTTTAGTTAGTAGCGTATAGATGTTAATTTTCTGGCTTCTGAGACTCATTCTATAGTTGATGTAAGTTGTTAACATTAAGGGAAGCTGCAATGAAAGATATTAACTTTGCTGAAAGCCTGAAATTATTTCAAAATTAAATTTTAAAAAATGACCTGATCAGTGATTGCATAAATAGCTTTAATAATCATGCTTTTAAAGTTTGTGACCATTCTAAATCTTACACTTTTGTAACATATTTCTTTAATTTTTTTCTTTCTTTTCTTCTCTCATCATTTTTGGAAATTTAAGGGAAAAATTAAAAGTACAGAAAATATAAAGGATAATACATCAAATGCTTATATACTCATGAGCTAGAACAAATATAAACATCTTGTCATATTTGCTTATATGTAAACACACACACACATACACAGACACACACACACACAGGGGTAGAGGAGTGGTAAAACTTCACAAAATTATTCAGCCTTTTCCAATGTTCCAATGCTAAGAAGTTAGTTTTTTATAATTTTTACTTATAGTCATTTGTCCCACCTTGCATTATTAGTCCATTAGGAAGAAAAATAACACAGGCCTTTACTCCCTTTCTGTTGCCATTTATTCCGGATTTTGAATGTATAAGTATCCATCTTACATGAACTCTGAGTATTCTCTGTGGCCCTGGGTTTATATGTGTGGTGATATATAAAATAAGATTCATTTTATCCCAAGGAAGATACTTAGTATGTTTCCCAATTGAAAGAAACAAAAAGGAAGGGATGATGTCCCATAGGCCAGCTTCTCACAGAGTAAAAGAATGGGGAAAGGAGAATTAATAACTCTGTCACGAGTCCCAGGGATTATTTTCACAGATTGTGGTAAAAGTGTGAACTTTGCTTTACCATTCACAAATGACCCTTTGTGAAATTTATCACCACGCTTTATTATTAAGTGATCACCATAATCTCTTATTACTGGTCATTTACACCAAGATTAAAACCACTTGAACTAACATGCTTCTCTATTATTTTGTTGTACCCTTTTAAAAATGCAGCAGGAAATGTTCAAAAGGAAACGGAGACTCTGTTAAACTTAAAAACTGGTACTTGTGGGTGAACCTTTCTGTGGTGCTGCAAGTAACTGGATCCCCTCGTTGAGGAGCAAAGCCACAGCAGGCTGGTGTGTGTAGCAAGTGTAGTGGGCAGGTAGGCACATGGGGATGAGTTAAACTACTTATGTGTCTCAAAAGCAAACCATGCCTAATTCCCTAATTTCCATGTAGGTGTATGACATGAAAGAAAAGAAAGGAGACAGAAGGGACCAGGCAGGGCACGTTTATATCTATAGGTCATGTGTTTCCGTAACGCCTTTAGGCAGCGCCTGTTCCTGTATCCTCACTGCCAACATTAGCATCTTAAATTCTCAATATCCCCTTTGTGTTCATACGAGCCCATGATCAATGCTGGTAGACCTGAGAAATAGGCAAGTACAAACTATAAAGGATTAGAAAAGAGTAAGAATAGAGTGAGGGGTAGGCTATTGGAGAAATGAAGGGGTAAAGAAAAGAACAGCGACTCAACACGTAGGTATTCAATTAAGTATTTGATTAGAGTGAAAGAATTGACAGCACATAAAGTGAATAAAAAGCAAATACTAAAAGTGTTTGTATGATTAGGGAAGTATTTGTGTTTTTCAACAGTTCACTTGCTGAACAGAGTCAAAATTATAAATGTTGTTGGTTGTCTTTTTTTCCCTCTAATGCTTACTGAGATTTCAGAACTTGAGGCTAAAAAAGGAAAAATCTTGTAATGTGAAAGAAAATTGCAAATTATTCACTTTATCTTTGTATATACCCAATATATGGTAGATAACCAATAAACGTTGGTTGAATGAGTAATGCATGCATGCATAAATATCAAGTTGGAGGTGATCCAGTATATCCAAATTCCTTATAGACAGAAGCATGGGAGTAGCACTTATTTAAGAAATTAGGCGTGGTTATGGATACCATCATAAGAAATTATCCTTAAAGCCATTATAGTAAAGAAGTTCACTGAAATAGCTGACACATGGTGACAGCCAGCAGCTCTAACACCTTCATTTTCTTGCCTTCAAAACTGGAAACCAAGAGGAAACGTTACTCTCCCCAAAGTATTATTGTACCTCATTGGTTTTCATTAAGCCTCATGTTCATCCTTGAACTAGATCAAACTCCAGAGAGTATCAAACCTGAAAATCTAGAAATTTCGGCAGGTTCCTAGGCCTACTAGTCTACTTTCTAGAAAACCAGTCGTTAAATTCTGCTATTGCTGGAATATAGCTGTAGCTGGGTCAGTGCCTGCCTCAACTGTAAAGTCTCTTGTATTTCAGGCACATTGTGTCTCCTCCTGCCCTCCTCAGTGCTCACCTGAGTCTGACCCACCTTCTTTCTTCTTGTTTCAGGCTCCCAAATGTTTGCCCGGCCATTGGCTTCCTGTTTCTAGGCCATTTTCCCAAGGTCTCAGTCCCTACCTTTACCTTTACTCTCCTGAGAATTCTAGGTATCTCATTCTGTCTACCCAAGCAAGAAAGAATAGAATTTGTATGACAGTAGGAAAATGTTCATGTGTTTAACAGTGTACACAGTAACACAAAAGCTGTCAACATTTTGATTGTTTTCATGTAAAAATGCAAGTCTAGAATTTTTTTCTTATATCCCTCCTCACCCTAGCTGATAAATATCAATACTTCTAGTTGTGTAACTTTCAGGAGTTAAGAAGGACCTTCCACCAACCCTACTCACGTTCTTCTTTGAGAAGGGATAGGCACTTTCTGAGGAATATACGGTAAGGAATCATGATGCAAATTTTGTCATTCCAGTTCTAGTTTTAAGGCAAAACCTCAGAAACTTAGTACAGTATCAGTATTTTGAGGCCATTGCTGCACAGTAGAAATATCCAGTAAGGTTCAGATTCTGTATGTATTAAGTTACTTCTACAAAGAAGATTTTATCGTATGCTTACAAATATCTTCGTATAAATGAGAAGTGCCATAGAGGAGAAAGGTAATCTCGTTCTTCTGTATGCTCCAGAAAAAATGCTGTCAAGCCCATTCTTAATGAGCCTTCTAGGGATAAATATCAGCCCTTGCTTTTGATAGTCTTTTCTTTGATAGATAATTACCTTTGCTTTAATAAAGCTGTCCTTTGTTTCTGTCTTAGTTCTTTTGCTTTAATTTTGACCACTCTCTCCAAAGTGATGTTTTAGGGATGATCAGACATCAACACATCAGAAGGAGTACTCTGCAGCTTTCTCACTGTTGTAGGAAGAGATTACAAATAAGAAAAGGGAATAGGCTAGAAAACAAATCCTGTGGTTTTGGATTAGAACCAGAGGCATCAGTATGAATCCATGATTTTTAATATATTTACTGATAGATACAGTAATATAGATGTGTGTGTATACATGGGCAGTAGACGCACATATACTTCTTAGCCCTCTCTGCTGAGAGGCCCTAGAAACAGTGATACCCTAGCAGCAATGAGCATACCTACCACCCAGATTTTGGTTTCGAGATGCCATTCTTCAGCAAAAGAAACCAAAGCTCTGGAGAAATGACTGATGCCAGAGATGGGATGGGAAAAATACAACTGAGCCTGAAACATCTTGTGGCCAGAAAGTAAAGAAGCTCTCAAAAAATGATAGGGTAATCACAGTGACACAGGAACCAGCTTGGAGGGGTTCCCAATGGCCAAAGCTGGTTCAATTTAAGCAACAAAGTAAAATAAAGAGAGTATTAGATTAGGACCCATAAAATAAATATCTATGAGTCCATACTGGTATAGATAAATAATTGAACTAATAAATAGAGTAGAAGGGACAGCTCTTTTGACTATAGAATACTAGTTAATAATTGTAGAAGAGTAAGAGAAATAGGAAATCAACATTACCACGCACCACAGTAGTAATTGTTGCAGGCAAGAAGCATTAATGGATGCTAACATTAATGGGTAAAAGTTTGATGTAATAGAGGATATTTGCATAATCTTCAGATATCTCTCCACAGGATACTTATTGTTTACAAATGGAAGAATAACCACTTCACAGTGGCGAAATCTGGCAGACACCACTTTAGCCATGTGATGAACATTAGTATCACCAGCAAGTAGTAAAACATCAATATCACTTTCCCCATGCACTGAGAAGGGTATCACTTCTCTGGTATTCTGGCCAAAAATGCATATAACCTCATTCTAAAGGGAGAACATCAGATAAACCCAAATTGAAAGATATTCTGCAAAATAATTGGCCTGGACTATTGAAGAGACTCAAGGTCATGAAAGACAAAAAAAAAAAGCTAGAGGATCTGTCACTGATTAAAGGAGACTAAGGATCCTAGATAGCATCCTGGACCAGAAGAAGGACATTAGTGAAGAAAATGGCTAAATTTAAATAAAATCTGTAGATTACTTAATAGTGTTATGCCAAAGTGAATTTCCTGATTTCAGTGTCTGTACTATAGTTACATAGCTGGGTGAAAGATACATGAGAACTCTGTATATTTTTGCAACTTCTAGGTAGATCTAACATTATTTCAAAATAAAAAGGGTTTCGTTTTTTCTTTCTTTATTTTTTTTTAGAGGAAGGGACTTGGAAAGATGGCTTCTAAGGTCTCTTCCATCCAGCATTACTATTCTGTGATACAATGATGCAAAATGAAGAATGGCAAAGATTTAAGCACTTTTCTTTCCTGCCTGTCAATTAAGAAATATATTGTGACAGCTGAAAATAGGATCAGATTCTAAACTGTCATTTAGTACAGTAGGGTATGTCCTGAATAACTATTGTCTTGACTAGTCCTATACTGCATAAGATGATCCTTGCCTCCGGGATGGTCACAATCTACTGGTGAAGGTGGTGTGATCTTCCCTTTTGGTCACTTAGATTACTAAGGTCTCGCTTCCTTCATGTTTTAAAATAATAAGAGTTGGGTAAAATGATATAGAAATTGGTAAGTCTTGGAAACCTATCTAAGAGTGAACCGTCAAAGTGGGTTCCAAAATTATCCAATATGGGTGCCTGATGAGAATGATGAACATTAAATAAGATTTTTAAAAAACCCTAGGAGAGCTTTGATATTAAACACTTCTCGTGTGACGGACCAATAGAGCATTCACATTAACATTACCACCAGATAATTGGGTATTTCATTGCAGGGTAGTACGAAGATGCATGTATTTGAGAACAAAGGGTATCGTAATTCTGACATTCCCTTAATGCTCATTTGCTAGATGACTGTACTGAATTAAGCCTATACTTGTATACTCCCATTATGACAAATTTTTGAATAATGAATTGGTGTGTTTCATTTAGCAAGTACTTACTGTTGAGAAGTAAATATTTTAGGAAATGTAATGCAGTTAAGTCAGAAATTGTGACTTAAGTTCTAAGCTCCATTAATAAAGATAATTTTTGATTCTTGGGTATTTGAGGGCCTGTTTCAATTTTTTTATTTACTGTTCTCTTTTTTCTTTTTTTTTTTTTTTTTTTTTCGGTACGCGGGCCTCTCACTGCTGTGGCCTCTCCCGTTGCGGAGCACAGGCTCCAGACGCACAGGCTCAGCGGCCGTGGCTCACGGGCCCAGCCGCTCCGCGGCATGTGGGATTTCCCCCCGGACCGGGGCACAAACCCGTGTCCCCTGCATCGGCAGGCGGACTCTCACCCACTGCGCCACCAGGGAATTCCTATTTTTTCTTTAAGTGTAACCCTGAATCAATAAAATTGTGTAAATGAAGTGAAGTCTTAGTGCCACTATGTATTTGATGAACAAATTTAAGAAATTGATTTTCACCATCATAATTTTTAACAAAAGTCTTAACCCTAATGCTTTTGTGAGTGTGATTGTCCTCTATGGAAGATTAGAAGTTCTGTGTCTTATTTCTACAGTAGGAACATACAACATATATGCAGTTTTCAAGTCTCCACAGAGTTGAAACGCCAACGTGGGTACTCTACTTTGAAACGTGTATGGTGTGGGCCTAAGGTGTTTTTTAATCTTTCATCTCTAAGTTTTTTTTTCCTTTAACATCTTTATTGGAGTATAATTGCTTTACAATGTTGTGTTAGTTTCTGCTGTATAACAAAGTAAATCAGCTATATGCTATACGTATATCCCCATATCCCCTCCCTCTTGCGTCTTCCCTCCCACCCTCATCCCACCCCTCTAGGTGGTCTCAAAGCACCGAGCTGATCTCCCTGTGCTATGCAGCTGCTTCCCACTGGCCACTGGACCCCTAACTGTGGGTGGGTCCCTCTGGATGTAGGAACTCCTCCCCTCCCCCTGCTACCCCTCAGGGGTGCTGGTCCCAGAGGTCTGGCCTTTACTTTTGCTCCCCCTTCCCTCCCTCCCACTCCTTCAGGACCCTCGTGGCTGGAGGGGCCTCTGTCAGCAGAGGATCAGGCCCGGGATCTCAGCAGGTTCCTAGGGGTCCAAGTAGGCAGGGGAAACCTGGCCATGCTCCCTTTTGATCCTCTGCCCTCCCAAAGGTTCCCCAATTTCCCGCTTCCGGCTTGGGATCCCTTCCCCTCCCCCAGCAGCCCCTCAGGGGCGCCGGTCCCACCCCGCCTCCACTTCTCCCCCTTCACTCTCCCCGCACCCCATGTCCTACCCCGTCACTGGGGGTTCCTCCCATCCCCTTAAGTGTCCGTGATCCCCCACCAGTACCTGGTAGGTGCCCTAGTTGTGAGGAGACAGGAATTCCGCGTCCTCCTAGTATGCCATCTTGACTCCCTCTTTCATCTGTTTTAAGGATCAAATATCATTAGAAAAATAAGCCATGGGCATTACATATGTGGTCTGGTGAAATTCAATATTCACAATGACAATTCAGAATATGAGCTCCTTAGGGGAAAGTTAACCCCACCACTCTAACTTTGCATCGAAATATCTTAAAGTGTGCCATTGGTTTTATGAAAAGGTTTTGATCTACACTTCAAATTTAAGTTCAAAAGAAAAGCTACATTTTAAAGTGTATTCCTTTTCTGGGTATATTTACTTTGAACTATAGCATATAGTTTTTCTCATAAATCTAACCTGCCACTATCTGTTTTTAAGACTTTGTAAACTTCAAGTGGTTATGATGTGTGAAGTTTGGATTAAACTAAAATTTTTAGAAAACACATGTTATATATTTTGATTGTTTTGAATTTTAACATGGGCCAGTCAAAAACTTGAGTGTCTCTCAAAGTAATATACTGTACTCTGTTACTACAAGAAATCACAGAAAATTGCCCTCTCCCATCATGTTAACAATAGACAAATGAAGCAGTTGTTCTCATTCTTAAATGTAGTGTTTGAAAAACTTGCACAATTTAATGAAAATGTCTCTACTCATAAAACTTAAAATGCTCACACATGGAAAAAGTCATAACGTTTTGGCAAATATTGCTTTGTTAGGAATGTGAGTGAGGTATACCTGCTTCATAACTAGAATTCTATATAAATGGCATGAAACTGTGGGGAAAAGCCAACTGAAAAGAAAACTCTGACACAGGATGAGTTAATACTCTTAAAACATGCAGATAGTTCTTACCCAAACATACTTTTTCTTTGACAAGGAAGAATTATAACATATACCCCTCTTCATCCCTTCTTTTTTTTTTTTCCAGGTGTAATTCTTGGATCATCATTTCTACTCAGTGTAAATGATTTTCTCCTTAAAACAAGTCTCAAAGAAAGAAGTCGGATTCTGATAGGACCATGTTGTGCTACTGCCAATCTGGAAGCTAAATGGTGTAAACACAGTGGCAATCCAGGCCCAGAACAGTCCATACCAAAAATATCCATTGATTTAAGAGGAGGTCTGCTGCAGGTCTGTTGGGATTGGCCCCATTTTTCCCATAAGTTTTAAACTAGTCTTTGTTCATTGTTTGAACCGTTTCATTAAATTTTAAATCTTGGTGTGGTGAGAAAAGGGTATTGTCAGATTGCCGTTTTACTAAACTTTTTTAACAGCTTTATTGAGATATAATTCACAAACCATACAGTTCACCTAATTAAAGAATACGATTCAGTGGTTTTTTACTATATTCACAGTCGTGTGGTCATCACAGCAATCCATTTTAAAACATTTTCACACACCCACCTCCAAAACCCTTTATCCATTAGCATTCACTCCCCATTATCCTCCAATTCCCTCTCCAGAACTAGGCAACCACTAACTATTTTCTTTCTCTATATATTTGACTTTTCTGGACATTTCATGTAAATGGAATCATATGAAATGTGGTCTTTTGTGAATGGCTTCTTTCACTTAGCATAATGTTTTCAAGGTTCAGTCATGTTTTTGCAGGTGCCACTGCTTTATTCCTTTTTATGACCAAATAATACTCCATTGTATGGATATACCTCATTTTATTTATCCATTCAGCAATTAATGGTTGTTTAGATTCTTTCCACTTTTAGCTATTATGAGCAATGCTGCTATGAACATTTGTGTACAAGTTTTGTGTGGACATGTTTGGAATTTCTGAGTCAATAAACTTTTTTCTATGTGTAGACTTTTCTAATTACAAAGTAGTCAGCCTGTCTCAAGCAGTGTCATCAGCAGTAATTTAAGAACCATTTCCTAATGACAGGTCGTTAGCTATTATGATGTCTGATGGCTAACATAATATATAACCTTACATTGCAACCTTTTATGCATTTGAGTTGCAGCCAAGTATTGAATGTGTGAGGATATCCAACTTATTTCTTGATAATTTTCTATTTGGATAGAATGTGAATGTGTTCTTTTTTTTTTTTAACATCTTTATTGGAGTATAATTGCTTTACAGTGTTGTGTTAGTTTCTGCTGTATAACAAAGTGAATCAGCTAAATGCATACGTATATCCCCATGTCCCCTCCCTCTTGCGCCTCCCTCCCACCCTCCCTATCCCACCCCTCTAGGTGGGCACAAAGCACTGAGCTGATCTCCCTGTGCTATGCAGCTGCTTCCCACTAACTATCTGTTTTACATTTGGTAGTATATATACGTCAATGCCACTCTCTCACTTCGTCGCACCTTCCCCTTCCCCCTCCCCATGTCCTCAAGTCCATTCTCTACATCTGCGTCTTTATTCCTGTCCTGCCCCTAGGTTTGTCAAAACCATTTTTTTTTTAGATTCCATATATATGTGTTAGCATATGGTATTTGTGTTTCTCTTTCTGACTTACTTCACTTTGTATGACAGACTCTAGGTCCATCCACCTCACTACAAATAACTCACTTTCGTTTCTTTTTATGGCTGAGTAATATTCCATTGTATATATGTGCCACATCTTCTTTATCCACTCATCTGTTGATGGACACTTAGGTTGCTTCCAAGTCCTGGCTATTGTAAATAGAGCTGCAGTGAACATTCTGGTACATGACTCTTTTTGAATTATGGTTTTCTCAGGGTATATATGCCCAGTAGTGGGATTGCTGGGTCGTGTTGTAGTTCCATTTTTAGTTCTTTAAGGAACCTCCATACTGTTCTCCATAGTGGCTGTATCAATTTACATTCCCACCAACAGTGCAAGAGGGTTCCCTTTTCTCCACACCCTCTCCAGCATTTATTATTTGTAGATTTTCTGATGATGGCCATTCTGACCCGTGTGAGGTGATACCTCATTGTAGTTTTGATTTGCATTTCTCTAATGATTAGTGATGTTGAGCATCTTTTCATGTGTTTGTTGGCAATCTGTATATCTTCTTTGGAGAAATGTCTGTTTAGGTCTTCTGCCCATTTTTGGACTGGGTTGTTTGTTTTTTTGATATTGAGCTCCATGAGCTGCTTGTATATTTTGGAGGTTAATCCTTTGTCAGTTACTTCATTTGCAAATATTTTCTCCCATTCTGAGGGTTGTCATTTCATCTTGTTTATGGTTTTCATTGCTGTGCAAAAGCTTTAAGTTTCATTAGATCCCATCTGTTTACTTTTGTTTTTATCGCGATTTCTCTAGGAGGTGGTTCAAAAAGGATCTTGCTGTGATTTATGTCAGAGCGTTCTGG
The DNA here is from genome assembly GCF_003031525.2 of Neophocaena asiaeorientalis asiaeorientalis. Lineage (NCBI taxonomy): Eukaryota > Metazoa > Chordata > Mammalia > Artiodactyla > Phocoenidae > Neophocaena > Neophocaena asiaeorientalis. Next base: position 3,141,595 of record NW_020174423.1, on the reverse strand, counting down.
CTATGTTTTCCTCTTAAGAGTTTTATAGTGTCTGGCCTTACATTTAGGTCTTTAATCCATTTTGAGTTTATTTTTGTGTATGGTGTTAGGGAGTGTTCTAATTTCATTCTTTTACGTGTAGCTCCCCAGTTTTCCTGGCACCACTTATTGAAGAGGCTGTCTTTTATCCATTGTATATTCTTGCCTCCTTTATCAAAAATAAGGTGACCATATTGTGTGGGTTTATCTCTAGGCTTTCTATCCTGTTCCGTTGATCTATATTTCTGTTTTTGTGCCAGTACCATACTGTCTTGATTACTGTAGCTTTGTAGTATAGTCTGAAGTCCAAGAGCCTGATTCCTCCAGCTCTGTTTTTCTTTCTCAAGATTGCTTTGGCTCTTCGGGGTCTTTCGTGTTTCCATACAAATTGTGAAAGTTTTTGTTCTAGTTCTGTGGAAAATGCCATTGGTAGTTTGTTTTTTGTTGGTTTTTTTTTTCCATTTTGACTTTTAATTGTAATATTCTCCTTTATAGACAAAGCAGATGTCACCGTTAATGATGTTAGTGTTTCTCTAGTTATGAGAAGATGCAAGAATTTCGGCTCAAAAAATCTTCTCCTGAAAATATCTAACTGTCTGAAGGCCTGTTCTGCCAGTTTTTCCCAGAGAACAGACTGCCTCATTCCTGATGTCAACTGTGAACTCCTTTCCGGGGGTATTGAAGGTCAGCAGCTGCAGTGGCTCATGATTTAATCTTTGTAGAGACAGACAGCAAGTGCCAATGGCAAGTGCTGCTTTCCAGTCAGCAGGGCCCCTTCATGGTCATAAATTTGACCATGGTTTGCGGGGGTATTTCATGACCATTTCAATCCATGGGGCTAAGAATGCTCATTCCAAGGCCTGGAAAAGAGTTTTCTGATAGGCTACTCAATGTGCTCTTACTGGACTAGGCCACAGGAGTAGCCAAAAAGTCTCTGGACCACCTGTCTTACTAGTCTCTTACAGTCCAGGAAAATATTCCCTCTTGTTGCTTCTCCCCATATCTAGAGTTACACTGTTACCATCATTGATCTTACATGGAACCATATATCATCATTTTATGACAGGCTCAGTCACACATTTGGTAATGTAAGAAACAACAATTTTGTAAAACAGGTGAATTACAGATAACATAGCTAGCAGTAGTAGTGAAGTCATAAGTAAGAATTAAGCAAGCTTCCATTAGGTGTGGCCCAGTATATCCCAGGTTGTCTGACTTAGTCTGTTCTGTACCAATCCTTATCTTTAAGGTAAATTTTATATTGGCACTGTCCATAAGGCACCCAGCCCAGTTTCCTAGTGTTACTAGACTGATTATCCTTACTATGATTTAATTGTTCCCAACATAGAGGAGCCTTTAAACTTAAATTACCATGGCCTGGTGTTAACTACATAAATCCATCCCATGATTGTGGGAGGTCTTATTCCTTGGCTGAAATTTTGCTTGTTGCTATGACTGAGCCTGAGTAATAAAGAAAAATTTATGGCCAGAGTCAGAGTAGGATCATTAATTGGCTAGGTGAGGGGATCTCACCTAGTAATATTAATAGTGGCCTCAATAGGACTATAATTTCTCTCTTCTAGAATAAATTTCCTAAGAGCCAACCAATTAGAGCCGTGGAGTAGAGAAATCCACCAAGGTAACCCAGAAGTACCAGACACAGGTAATTGGCCACAAACCCAACAACTGGATTGATTTTTAAAACTAGCATAGGAAAAAAAAAAAAACACTAGCATAGGATCATGCCCCATGATAGGAAAACATGTGATTCATATGGAAGGGTCCAAGAAGTCAAGAAAACATTATAAATGATCATACGAGTCAGGTCCAGGATCTTGGGCAAGCTGTCTACTTCTGATGTCGTCTTGTTCTCATCCTAGTATGAGTGTAGTTTCTCTTTTGTTTGAGCATTGTTTTAAGGTGATTTTGAGGTCAGCCACACTCTCCATAGGCCAGTCCACTGCAGGGGCCCTTTGTGAGTGGAAATTAATCCAGGAGTCATTCCCTTCAGTTTCACTGTTCATGAGCTAGTTAAGAGTACCTGATAAGTGTCCTTCCGTCCAGGTTGGAGATAGTCTTTAAATTATGTCTGTTTCAGCATGCACAAACTCCTGGTTCCAGGTCCTGGGGCATCTGATCTTCATTCAAAGATAGATTACTAAGATAAACTTCTGAAACAAACTTAGAGTGTCCTTCAATTAAACTTTACATTAATATAGCATGACAGCAGGGAACTACCTAGGAGGTTAAGTCTTAATAAATACAGACCCCCCATTAACAAAACCAGAATTTAATATTCACTGAAACATAATCTTTTTCTCTCTAAAATTACCGTCATTTTTACCAAATGAAACCAAATTAAGAGTAGTTTGTTTGCAAAATAAGTCTGGTCTCAGTAAACTTGGCCTGATGATTTATATAACTATCATTGATGATACAGACTTCTTATGTGTGTGTGTGAAATTTTGATAAGGAGTCTCATACTGAACTTTTAAAAGATCTCTCAGGGCTAGGAAAGTCATACCAAGGGTTTATCACACATTTTGCCTAACAGATCTAGGTGAATTCCTCACTTTTCTTTTTTTTTTTAATTTTTTATTTAATTTTTTTATACAGCAGCTTCTTATTAATCATCAGTTTTATACACATCAGTGTATACATGTCAATCCCAATCGCCCAATTCATCACACCACCACCACCACCACCCCGCGGCTTTCCCCCCTTGGTGTCCATACGCTTGTTCTCTACGTCTGTGTCTCAATTTCTGCCCTGCAAACCAGTTCATCTGTACCATTTTTCTAGGTTCCACATATATGTGTTAATATACGATATTTGTTTTTCTCTTTATGATTTACTTCACTCTATGACACTCTCTAGATCCATCCACATCTCAACAAATGACCTAATTTCATTCTTTTTTATAGCTCAGTAATATTCCATTATATATATAACACATCTTCTTTATCCATTCGTCTGTCGACGGACATTTAGGTTGCTTCCATGACTTGGCTATTGTAAATAGTGCTGCAATGAACATTGGAGTACATGTGTCTTTTTGAATTATGGTTTTCTCTGGGTATATGCCCAGTAGTGAGATTGCTGGACCATATGGTAATTCTATTTTTAGTTTTTTAAGGAACCTCCATACTGTTCTCCATAGTGGCTGTATCAATTTACATTCCCACCAACAGTGCAAGAGGGTTCCCTTTTCTCCATACCCTCTGCAGCATTTGTTGTTTGTAGATTTTCTGATGATGCCCATTCTAACTGGTGTGAGGAGACACCTCATTGTAGTTTTGATTTGCATTTCTCTAATAGTGATGTTGAGCAGCTTTGCATATGCTTCTTGGCCATCTGTATATCTTCTTTGGAGAAATGTCTATTTAGATCTTCTGCCCATTTTTGGATTGGGTTGTTTTCTTTTTAATATTGAGCTGCATGAGCTGTTTATATATTTTGGAGATTAATCCTTTGTCCATTTATTCGTTTGCAATATTTTCTCCCATTCTGAGGGTTGTCTTTTCATCTTGTTTATGGTTTCCTTTGCTGGGCAAAAGCTTTTAAGTTTCATTAGGTCCCATTTGTTTATTTTTGTTTTTAATTCCATTACTCTAGGAGGTGGATCAAAAAATATCTTGCTGTGATTTATGTCAAAGAGTGTTCTTCCTATGTTTTCCTCTAAGAGTTTTATAGTGTCCGGTCTAACATTAAGGTCTCTAATACATTTTGAGTTTATTTTTGTGTATGGTGTAAGGGAGTGTTCTAATTTCATTCTTTTACATGTAGTGGTCCAGTTTTCCCAGCACCACTTATTGAAGAGACTGTCTTTTCTCCATTGTATATTCTTGCCTCCTTTGTCATAGATTAGTTGACCATAGGTGCGTGGGTTTACCTCTGGGCTTTCTTTTTGTTCCATTGATGTGTGTTTCTGTTTTTGTGCCACTATCATATTTTCTTGATTACTGTAGCTTTGTAGTATAGTCTGAAGTCAGGAGGTCTGATTCCTCCAGCTCCATTTTTTTCCCTCAAGACTGCTTTGGCTATTTGGGGTCTTTGATGTCACCATACAAATTTTAAGATTTTCTGTTCTAGTTCCGTAAAAAATGCCATTGGTAATTTGATAGGGATTGAATTGAATCTGTAGATTACTTTGGGTAGTATAGTCATTTTCACAATATTGCTTCTTTCAATCCAAGAGCATGGTATATCTCTACATCTGTTGGTATCATCTTTAATTCCTTCATCAGTGTCTTATAGTCTTCTGCGTACAGGTCTTTTGTCTCCCTAGGTAGGTTTATTCCTAGGTATTTTATTCTTTTACTTGCAATGGTAAATGGGAGTGTTTCCTTAATTTCTCTTTCAGATTTTTCATCATTAGTGTATAGGAATGCAAGAGATTTCTGTGTATTAATTTTGTATCCTGCAACTTTACCAGATTCATTAATTAGCTCTAGTAGTTTTCTGGTGGCATCTTTAGGATTCTCTATGTATAGTATCGTGTCATCTGCAAACAGTGGCAGTTTTACTTCTTCTTTTCCAATTTGTATTCCCTTTATTTCTTTTTTTTCTCTGATTGCCGTGGCTAGGACTTCCAAAACTATGTTGAATAATAGTGGTGAGAGTGGACATCCTTGTCTCGTTCCTGATCTTAGAGGAAATGCTTTCAGTTTTTCACCATTGAGAATGATGTTTACTGTGGGTTTATCAAATACGGCCTTTATTATGTTGAGGTAGGTTCCCTCTATGCCCACTTTCTGGAGAGTTTTTATCATAAATTGGTGTTGAATTTTCTCAAAAGATATTTCTGTATCTATTGAGATGATCATATGGTATTTCAATTTGTTAATATGGTGTGTCACATTGTTAATCAATCTGTTAATATGGTGTATCATATTGATTGATTTGCATATATTGAAGAATCCTTGCATCCCTGGGATAAATCCCACTTGATCATGGTGTATGATCCTTTTAATATGTTGTTGAATTCCTTTTGCTAGTATTTTCTTTAGGATTTTTGCATCTGTATTCATCAGTGATATTGGTCTGTAATTTTCTTTTTTTGTAGTATCTTTGTCTGGTTTTGGTATCAGAGTAATGGTGGCCTCATAGAATGAGTTTGGGAGTGTTCCTTCCTCCGCAATTTTTTGCACGAGTTTGAGAAGGATGGGTGTTAGCTCTTCTCTAAATGTTTGACAGAATCCACCTGTGAAGCCATCTGGTCCTGGACTTTTGTTTGTTGGATGATTTTTAATCACAGTTTCAATTTCATTACTTGTGATTGGTCTGTCTATATTTTCTGTTTCTTCCTGGTTCAGTCTTGGAAGGTTATACCTTTCTAAGAATTTGTCCATTTCTTCCAGGTTGTCCATTTTATTGGCACAGAGTTGCTTGTAGTAGTCTCTTCGGATGCTTTGTATTTCTGCAGTGTCTGTTGTAACTTCTCCTTTTTCATTTCTAATTTTATTGATTCGAGTCCTCTCCCTCTTTTTCTTGATGAGTCTGCCTAATGGTTTATCAATTTTCTTTACCTACTCAAAGAACCAGCTTTTACTTTTATTCATTTTTGCTATTGTTTTCTTTGTTTCTTTTTCATTTATTTCTGCTCTGATCTTTATGATTTCAGTCTTTTTGCTAACTTTGGGTTTTGTTTGTTCTTCTTTCTCTAGTTCCTTTAGGTGAACGGTTAGATTGTTTATTAGAGATTTTTCTTGTTTCTTGAGGTAGGCTTGTATAGCTATAGACTTCCCTCTTAGAACTCTTTTGCTGCATCCCATAGGTTTTGGATCATCATGTTTTCATTGTCATTTGTCTCTAGGTATTTTTTTATTTCCTCTTTGATTTCTTTAGTGATCTCTTGGTTATTTAGTAATGTATTCTTTAGCCTGCATGTGTTTCTTTTTTTTAAGTTTTTTTCCCTGTAATTCATATCTAGTCTTATAGCATTGTGGTCAGAAAAGTTGCTTGATATGATTTCAATTTTCTTAAATTTACTGAGGCTTGATTTGTGACCCAAGATGTGATATATCCTGGAGAATGTTCTGTGCACACTTGAGAAGAAAGTGTAATCTGCTGTTTTGGGATGGAATGTCCTATAAATATCAGTTAAATCTGTCTGGTTTATTGTGTCATTTAAAGCTTCTGTTTCCTTATTTATTTTCATTTTGTATGATCTGTCCATTGGTGTAAGTGAGGTGTTAAAGTCCCCCACTCTTATTGTATTACTGTCAATTCCCTCTTTTGTAGCTGTTAGCAGTGGCCTTATATATTGAGGTGCTCCTATGTTGGGTGCATATATACTTATAATTGTTATATTTTCTTCTTGGATTGATCCCTTGATCATTATGTAGTGTCCTTCTTTGTCTCTTGTGACATTTTTATTTTAAAGTCTATTTGATCTGATATGAGTACTGCTACTCCAGCTTTTTTTTTTTTTTTTTTTTTTGCGGTACGTGGGCCTCTCACTGTTGTGGCCTCTCCTGTTGCGAGCACAGGCTCCGCATGCGCACGTTCAGCGGCCATGGCTCATGGGACCACCCGCTCCACGGCATGTGGGATCTTCCCAGACCGGGGCACGAACCCGTGTCCCCTGCATTGGCAGGCGGACTCTCAACCACTGCGCCACCAGGGAAGCCCTCCAGCTTTTTTCTTTTGATTTGCATTTGCATGGAATATCTTTTTCCATCCCCTCATGTTCAGTCTGTATGGGTCCCTAGGTCTGAAATGGGTCTCTTTTAGATAGCCTATATATGGGTCTTGTTTTCTTATCCATTCAGCAAGCCTGTGTCTTTTGGTTGGAGCATTTAATCCATTCACATTTAAGGTAATTATTGATACATATGTTCCTATTACCATTTCCTTAATTGTTTTGGGTTTGTTTTTGTGGGTCCTTTTCTTCTCTAGTGTTTCCCACTTAGAGAAGAAGTTCCTTTAGCATTTGTTGTAGAGCTGGTTTGGTGGTGCTGAATTCTCTTAGCTTTTGTTGTAGAGCTGGTTTGGTGGTGCTGAATTCTCTTAGCTTTTGCCTCTCAGTAAAGCTTTTGACTTCTCCATCGAATCTGAATGAGATCCTTGCCGAGTAAAGTACTGTTGGTTGTAGGTTCTTTCATCACTTTAAGTGTATCTTGCTACTCCCTTCTGTCTTGTAGAGTTTCTGCTGAGAAATCAGCTGTTAACCTTATGGGAGTTCCGTTGTATGTTATTTGTCATTTTTCCCTTGCTACTTTCAATAATTTTCTTTCTCTTTAATTTTTGCCAATTTGATTACTATGTATCTTGACGTGTTTCTCCTTGGGTTTATCCTGTATGGGACTCACTGCGCTTCCTCAACTTGGGTGGCTATTTCCTTTCCCATGTTAGGGAAGTTTTCGACTATAATCTCTTCAAAATTTTCTCTGCTCCTTTCTCTCTCTCTTCTCCTTCTGGGACCCCTATCATGCGAATGTTGTTGCGTTTAATGTTGTCCCAGAGGTCTCTTAGGCTGTCTTCATTTCTTTTCATTCTTTTTTCTTTGTTCTGTTCCACAGCAGTGAATTCCACCATTCTGTCTTCTAGGTCACTTATCTGCTCTTCTGCCTCAGTTATTATGCTATTAATTCCTTCTAGTATAGATTTCATTTCAGTTACTGTATTGTTCATCTCTGTTTGTTTGTTCTTTAGCTCTTCTAGGTCTTTGTTAAACATTTCTTGCATCTTCTCGATCTTTGCCTCCATCCTTTTTCCAAGGTCCTGGATCATCTTCACTGTCGTTATTGTGAATTCTTTTTCTGGAAGGTTCCCTATCTCCACTTAATTTATTTGTTTTTCTGGGGTTTTATCTTGTTCCTTCATCTGGTACAAAGCCCTCTGCCTTTTCATCTTGTCTACCTTTCTGTGAATGTGTTTTTTGTTCCACAGGCTGCAGGATTGTAGTTCTTCTTGCTTCTGCTGTCTGCCCTCTGGTGGATGAGGCTATCTAAGAGGCTTGTGCAAGTTTGCTGTTGGGAGGGACTGGTGGTAGGTAGAGCTGACTGTTGCTCTGGTGGGCAGAGCTCAGTAAATCTTTAATTCGCTTGACTCCTGATGGGTGGTGCAGGATTCCCTTCCTTTTGGTTGTTTGGCCTGAGGCAACCCAACACTGGAGCCTACCTGGGCTCTTTGGTGGGGCTAATGGCAGACTCTGGGAGGCTTCACGCCAAGGAGTACTTCCCAGAACTTCTTCTGCCAGTGTCCTTGTCCCCACGGTGAGCCACAGCCACCCCCCACCTCTGCAGGAGACGCTCCAACACTAGCAGGTAGGTCTGGTTCAGTCTCCTCTGTGGTCACTGCTCCTTCCTCTGGGTCCCGATGCACACACTACTTTGTGTGTGCCCTCCAAGAGTGGAGTCTCTGTTTTCCCCAGTCTTGTCTAAGTCCTGCAATCAAATCCCACTAGGCTTCAAAGTCTGATTCTCTAGGAATTCCTCCTCCCGTTGCCAGACCCCCAGGTTGGGAAGTCTGACGTGGGGCTCAGAACCTTCACTCCAGTGGGTGGACTTCTGTGGTATAGTTGTTCTCCAGTCTGTGAGTCACCCACCCAGCAGTTATGGGATTTCATTTTGCTGTGATTGCATCCCTCCTACCATCTCACTGTGGCTTCTCCTTTGTCTCTGGATGTGGGGTATCTTTTTTGTTGAGTTCCAGTGTCTTCCTGTCGATGATTGTGCGGCACCTAGTTGTGATTCTGGTGCTCTCTCAAGAGGGAGTGAGAGCACGTCCTTCTACTCTGCCGTCTTGGTTCAGGCCTCGCCATTGGTAGTTTGATAGGGATTGCATTCAATTTGTAGGTTGCTTTGTGTAGTATAGTCATTTTCACAATGTTGATTCTTCCTATTCAAGACACGTTATATCTCTCCAACTGTTTGTATCATCTTTAATTTCTTTCCTCAGTGTCTTATAGTTTTCTGTGTACAAGTCTTTTGTCTCCTTAGGTAGGTTTATTCCTAGGTATTTTATTCTTTTTGTTGCAATGGTAAATGGGAGTGTTTCCTTAATTTCTCTTTCAGACTTTTCATCATTAGTGTATAGGAATGCCAGAGATTTCTGTGCATTAATTTTGTATCCTGCTACTTTACCAAATTCATTGATTAGCTCTAGTAGTTTTCTGGTAGCATCTTTAGGATTCTCTATGTATCGTATCATGTCATCTGCAAACAGTGACAGCTTTACTTCTTCTTTTCCAATGTGGATTCCTTTTATTTCTTTTTCTTCTCTGATTGCTGTAGTTAAAACTTCCGAAACTATGTTGAGTAATAGTGCTGAGAGTGGGCAGCCTTGTCTTGTTTCTGATCTTAGTGGAAATGGTTTCAGTTTTTCACCATTGAGAATGATGTTGGCTCTGGGTTTGTCATATATGACCTTTATTTTGTTAAGGTAAGTTCCCCCTATGCCTGCTTTCTGCAGAGCTTTTATCATAAATGGGTGTTGAATTTTGTCAAAAGCATTTTCTGCACCTATTGAGATGATCATATGGTTTTTCTCCTTCAGTTTGTTTATGTGGTTTATTACATTGATTGATTTCCATATGTTGAAGAATCCTTGCATTCCTGGGATAAACCCCACTTGATCATGGTGTATGATCACGTTACGTTAAAAGTAACATGCTGTTGGGTTCTGTTTGTTACTGTTTTGTTGAGGATTTTTGCCTTTGTGTTCATCAGTGATATTTGTCTGTAGTTTTGTTTTTTTGTGACATCTTTGTCTTCTTTTGGTATCAGGGTGATGGTGGCCTCATAGAATGAGTTTGGGAGTGTTCCTCCCTCTGCTGTATTTTGGAAGAGTTTGAGAAGGCTAAGTATTAGCTCTCCTCTAAATGTTTGATAGAATTCCCCTGTGAATCCTTCTGGTCCTGGGCTTTTGTTTATTGGAAGATTTTTAATCACCGTGTCAATTCCAGTGCTTGTGATTGGTCTCTTTATATTTTCTATTTCTTCCTGGTTCAGTCTCAGCCGGTTGTGCTTTTGTAAGAATTTGTGCATTTTGTCCAGGTTGTCCATTTTATTGGCATAGAGTTGCTTGTAGTAATCCGTCATGATCTTTTGTATTTCTGCAGTGTTAGTTGTTACTTCTCCTTTATCATTTCTCATTCTATTGATTTGTCTTTTCCCTTTTTTTCTTGATGAGTCTGGCTAGTGGTTTATCAATTTTGTTTATCTTCTCAAAGAACCAGCTTTTAGTTTTATTGATCTTAGCTGTTGTTTCCTTCATTTCTATTTCATTTATTTCTGATCTGATCTTTATGATTTCTTTCATTCTGCTATCTTTGCTGTTTTTTTGTTCTTCTTTCTCTAATTGCTTTAGGTGTAAGGTTAGGTGGTTTATTTGAGATGTTTCTTCTTTCTTGAGGGAGGATTGTATTGCTATAAACTTCCCTCTTAGAACTGCTTTTGCTACATCCCATAGATTTTGTTTTGTCGTGCTTTCATTGTCCTTTGTTTCTAAGTATTTTTTTATTTCCTCTTTGATTTCTTCAGTGATCTCTTGGTTATTTAGTAGTGTATTGTTTAACCTCCATGTGTTTGTATTTTTTGCAGATTTTTCCTGTACTTGACATCTAGTCTCATAACGTTGTGGTCTGAAAACATACTTGATATGATTTCAATTTTCTTAAATTTACCAAGGCTGGATTTGTGACACAAGATATGATCTATCCTGGAGAATGTTCCATGAGCACTTGAGAAGAAAGTGTATTCTGTTGTTTTTGGATGGAATGTCCTGTAAATATCAATTAAGTCCATCTTGTTTAATGTATCATTTAAATCTTGTGTTTCCTTACTTATTTTCTTTTTGGATGATATGTCCATTGGTGAAAGTTGGGTGTTAAAGTCCCCTACTATGATTGTGTTACTGTCAATTTCCCCTTTTATCCCTGTTAGCATTTGCCTTAAGTATTGAGGTACTCCTATGTTGTTTGAATAAATATTTACAATTGTTATATTTTCTTCTTGGATTGATCCCTTGATCATTATGTAGTGTCCTTCTTTGTCTCTTGTAATAGTCTCTATTTTAAAGTCTATTTTGTCTGATATGAGAATTGCTACTCCAGCTTTCCTTTCATTTCCATTTGCATGGAATATCTTTTTCCATCCCCTCACTTTCAGTCTATATGTGTCCCTAGGTCTGAAGTGGGTCTCTTGTAGACAGCATATATACAGGTTTTGTTTTTGTATCTTTTCAGGCAGTCTGTGTGTTTTGGTTGGAGCATTTAGTCTATTTACATTTTAGGTAGTTATTGATATGTGTGTTCCTATTAATTTTTTTAATTGTTTTGGGTTTGTTATCATAGGTCTTTTCCTTCTCTTGTGTTTCCTGCCTAGAGAAGTTCTTTTCGGATTTGTTGTAAACCTGGTTTGGTGGTGCTGAATTCTCTTAGCTTTTGCTTGTCTGTAAGCCTTTTAATTTCTCCATGGAATCTGAATGAGACCCTTGCTGGGTAGAGTAATCTTGTTTGTAGGTTTTTCTCTTTCATCACTTTAAATATGTCCTGCCACTCCCTTCTGGCTTGTAGAGTTTCTGCTCAAAGATCAGCTGTTAACCTTATGGGGATTCCCTTGTGTATTATTTGTTGCTTTTCCCTTGCTGCTTTTAATATTTTTTCTTTGTATTTAATTTTTGAGACTTTGTTTAATATGTGTCTTGGCATGTTTCTCCTGGGATTTATCCTGTATGGGACTCTCTGTTCTTCCTGGACTTGATTGACTATTTCCTTTCCCATATTAGGGACGTTTTCAACTATAATCTGTTCAAATAGTTTCACAGTCCCTTTCTTTTTCTCTTCTTTTGGGACCTCTATTATTCCAATGTTGGTGTGTTTAATGTTGTCACAGAGGTCTCTGAGACTGTCCTCAATTCTTTCCATTCTTTTTTCTTTATTCTGCTCTGCAGTAGTTATTTCCACTCTTTTATCTTCCAGGTCACTTATCCGTTCTTCTGCCTCAGTTATTCTGCTATTGATCCCATCTAGAGTATTTTTAATTTCATTTATTGTGTTGTTCATCACTGTTTGCTCTTTAGTTCTTCTAGGTCCTTGTTAAGCGTTTCTTGTATTTTCTCCATTCTATTTCCAAGATTTTGGATCATCTTTACTATCATTATTCTGAATTCTTTTTCGGGTAGGCTGCCTATTTCCTCTTCATTTGTTTGGTCTGGTGGGTTTTAACTTGCTCCTTCATCTGCTGTTTATTTCTCTGTCTTCTCATTTTGCTTAACTTACTGTGTTTGGGGTCTCCTTTCTGCAGGCTGCAGGTTCGTAGTTCCCATTGTTTTTGGTGTCTGCCCCAGTGGCTAAGTTTGTTTCAGTGGGTTGTGTAGGCTTCCTGGTGGAGGGGACTGGTGCCTGTGTTCTGGTGGATGAGGATGGATCTTGCCTTTCTGTTGGGCAGGACCACATCCAGTGGTGTGTTTTGGAGTGTCTCTGAACTTGCTATGATTTTAGGCAGCTTCTCTGCTAGTGGGTGGGGTTGTGTTCCTGTCTTGCTAGTTGTTTGGCTTAGGGTGTCCAGCACTCTAGCATGCTGGTCATTGAGTGGAGCTGGGTCTTAGTGCTGAGATGGAGATCTCTGGGAGAGCTTTTGCTCTGGGAGAGCTTTCGCTGTTTGATATTACCTGGGGCCAGGAGGTATCTGGTGGACCAATGTCCTGAACTTGGCTCTCTCACCTCAGAGGCTCAGGCCTGACACCCGGCTGAAGCACCATGACTCTGTCAGCCACCCCCACTCAGAAGAAAAGGGAGAGAAAGAAAGAAAGAAGGAAAAATAGATAAAGTTATTAAAATAAAAAATAATATA
>NW_020174423.1:3108568-3128670 GCF_003031525.2 Neophocaena asiaeorientalis asiaeorientalis | reverse complement strand
AAAGATCAGCTGTTAACCTTATGGGGATTCCCTTGTGTATTATTTGTTGCTTTTCCCTTGCTGCTTTTAATATTTTTTCTTTGTATTTAATTTTTGAGACTTTGTTTAATATGTGTCTTGGCATGTTTCTCCTGGGATTTATCCTGTATGGGACTCTGTTCTTCCTGGACTTGATTAACTATTTCCTTTCCCATATTAGGGACGTTTTCAACTATAATCTGTTCAAATAGTTTCACAGTCCCTTTCTTTTTCTCTTCTTTTGGGACCTCTATTATTCCAATGTTGGTGTGTTTAATGTTGTCACAGAGGTCTCTGAGACTGTCCTCAATTCTTTCCATTCTTTTTTCTTTATTCTGCTCTGCAGTAGTTATTTCCACTCTTTTATCTTCCAGGTCACTTATCCGTTCTTCTGCCTCAGTTATTCTGCTATTGATCCCATCTAGAGTATTTTTAATTTCATTTATTGTGTTGTTCATCACTGTTTGCTCTTTAGTTCTTCTAGGTCCTTGTTAAGCGTTTCTTGTATTTTCTCCATTCTATTTCCAAGATTTTGGATCATCTTTACTATCATTATTCTGAATTCTTTTTCGGGTAGGCTGCCTATTTCCTCTTCATTTGTTTGGTCTGGTGGGTTTTAACTTGCTCCTTCATCTGCTGTTTATTTCTCTGTCTTCTCATTTTGCTTAACTTACTGTGTTTGGGGTCTCCTTTCTGCAGGCTGCAGGTTCGTAGTTCCCATTGTTTTTGGTGTCTGCCCCAGTGGCTAAGTTTGTTTCAGTGGGTTGTGTAGGCTTCCTGGTGGAGGGGACTGGTGCCTGTGTTCTGGTGGATGAGGATGGATCTTGCCTTTCTGTTGGGCAGGACCACATCCAGTGGTGTGTTTTGGAGTGTCTCTGAACTTGCTACGATTTTAGGCAGCTTCTCTGCTAGTGGGTGGGGTTGTGTTCCTGTCTTGCTAGTTGTTTGGCTTAGGGTGTCCAGCACTCTAGCATGCTGGTCATTGAGTGGAGCTGGGTCTTAGTGCTGAGATGGAGATCTCTGGGAGAGCTTTTGCTCTGGGAGAGCTTTCGCTGTTTGATATTACCTGGGGCCAGGAGGTATCTGGTGGACCAATGTCCTGAACTTGGCTCTCTCACCTCAGAGGCTCAGGCCTGACACCCGGCTGAAGCACCATGACTCTGTCAGCCACCCCCACTCAGAAGAAAAGGGAGAGAAAGAAAGAAAGAAGGAAAAATAGATAAAGTTATTAAAATAAAAAATAATATATTATTATATATTAAAAAATTTTAAGTAGTTAAAAAAAAAAAAGGAAGAGAGAGCAACCAAACGCAAAAACAAATCCACCAATTATAACAAGCTCTAAAAACTATACAAGGAATAAAAAAGGACAGAGAGAACCCTAAGACAAATGGTAAAAGTAAAGCTATACAGGCAAAGTCACACAAAGAAGCATACACATACACACTCACAAAAGGAGAAAAAGGAAAAAATATATATACATTAAAAAAATTTTAAAAGGAAGAGAACAACCAAATCAATAAACAAATCTACCAATGATAATAAGCTGTAAATACCAAACTAAGATAAACATAAAACCAGAAACAAATTAGATGCAGAAAACAAACCCGAAGTCTACAGTTGATCCCAAAGTCCACCACCTCCATTTTGGGATGATTCGTTGTCTATCCAGGTATTCCACAGATGCAGGGTACATCAAGTTGATTGTGGGGATTTAATCCAGTGCTCCTAAGGCTGCTGGGAAAAATTTCCCTTTCTCTTCCTTGTTCGAACAGCTCCTGGGTTTCAGCTTTGGATTTGGCCCCACCTCTAAGTGTTCTTCGCTCAGACAGGACGGGGTTAAAGGAGCAGCTGATTAGGGGGCTCTGGCTCACTCAGGCCAGGGGGAGGGACGGATACGGAATGCAGGGCAAGCCTGTGGCGGCAGAGGCCGGCGTGAGGTTGCACCAGCCTGAGGCGTGCCGTGCGTTCTCCCGGGGAAGTTGTCCCTGGATCACGGGATCCTGGCAGTGGCGGTCTGCACAGGCTCCTGGGAGGGGAGGTGTGGACAGTGACCTGTGCTTGCACACAGGCTTCTTGGTGGTGGCAGCAGCAGCCTTAGCATTTCATGCCCGTCTCTGGGGTCCGGGCTGATAGCTGCGGCTCGCTCCCATCTCTGGAGCTCGTTTAGGCAGTGCTCTGAATCCCCTCTCCTTGTGCATCCCTAAACAGTGGTCTCTTGCCTCTCAGGCAGTTCCAGACATTTTCCCAGACTCCCTCCCGGCTAGCTGTGGCGCACTAGCCCACTTCAGGCAGTGTTCACGCAACCAACCCCAGTCCTCTCCCTGCGATCTGACCTCCGAAGCCTGAGCCTCAGTTCCCTTTGCCCTACCCAGGTATGTGGGGAGTTTCTTGCCTTGTGGGAAGTCTGAGTTCTTCTGCCAGCGTTCAGTAGGTGTTCTGTAGGAGTTGTTCCACATGTACATGTATTTTTGATGTAGTTGTGGGGAGGAAGGTGGTCTCCACATCTTACTCCTCTGCCATCTTGAAGCTATCCTGAATGTGTTCTTTATATGATTTGATGTTCCCCAAATTTGACACAAATCTGAAAAGCTTGAGGAATTCAGAGTTATAGAAAATGGCAATGACTAGTTTGTTAATAGTGGAGACATATTAAATATGAATTTGTCTTCATCTAAAAGTTGTCTTGCCTCACCTTTTTCACCAGTTTTCTTAGTGACACAGAGGTAGATGTAGGGGAGCCCACTAACTTATTGCTTTACATTGATTGGTTTGGAGATTTTCAGTATCTGTTATAAATTTTCATAGATTTACTCAGCATGTGATTTTGTGTTGTTTTATCAAGAATAGTAATTGTATTACCATTTTTCCAAGACAGCAAAGTAGCTCCACTTAAAAACAACAATAAGAGCAAAGACAAAGTATATCGTCTCTACATTATAAACTCTCTTGACATTTTAAAACCTGGAGCACAGTGTTTGACTCCCCAACTTGACTTTTCACCTATCTCTGTTTTTCAGGATTCAATAAAAATAAGATTGATGAGAAAAAAATAGACTTAGTATCATACCTCTTACCTTTATTTCTGAGATGCCTTAATTCCAGAGAGTAGGACTTAAACTGAGGGTTTAAAACTTACCCACAAAGCATAGGCTTATTCTTTTCTACGTCTGTATATTCTTTTCTTCTTTGCCATATCAGCTGGTCCTCTTAGAAATTATGGTTGTATTGCCTTTATCCAATACATTCAGAGAAATTAATATTATTGAAAATTTGTGTCCTCTGACATTAATCATTATTACCCACTGGTCATACTTCCATTATAGACTAATATTCTTCACAGGCAGAAAAAGGGAACTTGATCCTCTCTGTTAGATGTAACACCAAGAGTTTGTTCTGAAACTGTACCGTAGCTCCCGTACAGTTGGTTCTCAAGGGCTGTGGGATACTGTTTGTTGGCACTTTCTCACTAAACACTGAAGCTGGGAGCCTTTTAAGTTCAGCTTCATTGAGCATCTTCTTTTTTTTCTGAAGAGTGAAAGTGCAAAGAAAGGAACCCTATAATCAAAATGTGTTCATGTAATCTCATGACAAAATGTAGAAGCTGTTCTACAATATTATTAACATTTTGGCCTAGAAGGATCTTCATATAGTCTCTCAGACTATAATGGATGTTCTTTTCCCTCTTAGCTAAGTTAATTCATAAACATTACCTCACATCAACATATTCCATTATCAATTCAGCATTTAAAATTGATTGCTATCCACACAATATATGATATACTTGATTTTCTTGTTTTTATGTATTTACCCAAGAATAGAATTTCATCCCATAGGTCAATTGCTTCTTTAAAATTATAGTTTAATTATTATCAGTAGTTAAATGTAATTACAGCCTTGAACTAATTCAAATATGATTGTACCTAATTATTCTCATGAAGTGTTTGTGTTAAAGCCAATAAAATTTTTCATATGATTTTAAAGGTTTTCTGGGGTCAAGAACATTTGAATTGCCTAGTTCTTCTACATGAATTACTCAATGGATACCTTAAAGAGGAGGGAAATTTTGAAGTGCAAGTCTCTGAAACAGTGCCACAAATTCCATCTCCTATGGAAAAAAATCAGATATTTAAAAGTGAACAAAGTTCAGATGACCTACGGACAGGTCTGTTTCAGTATATACAGGATGCTGGTAAGTAGCGATAGCTTCAGTGTGATTGTGTGTGTGTTTGTTTATTTTACCTGCACATTCAGTAAATAATAACACATCAAGATCACTTGAAAAGTAAGTCAATACCTGCAGTACAAAAATAGTACATTGCCATTCAGTCTCTCTTAAGGGAAAATTCTTGATTTGTTCCTGTCTTAAACCATGTAAACATGATCAGCCAGCTTCTTTATATTCTTTTCTTTTATACTCACAATATTTTCTTATGTAATAAACCAACATGTTCCCCTTCGGAAGCATACAATTAATTATACTTTTGTTTAACAGAAGCTTTGAAAATGCCTGGTGTCTATGAAGTCTTGTTTTACAATGAAACCGAAGATAGCCCAGGGATGATGTTATGGAGATATCCAGAACCTAGAGTGCTCACCCTTGTACGCATAACTCCTGTGCCCTTCAACACCACAGAGGATCCAGATATTAGCACAGCAGACCTTGGTGATATGCTACAGGTATGGAATGGCTCTTCATTTCAAAATAAAAGACAGTGTGGGAAAAATGTTGAGAGCATACCTATCTTTTCCATAAGTTGTATCAGAGAGAAATACACATGTATGTGCGTATACAAACACATACGTATGTACACATACACACACACACACACACACACACGAGACACACACATAGTAGAAATTGTATAATAAGAGAATAATGTCATTCAGATTCATGGTACATGGCAATCCTGAGAGTTCTTAATTCTACTCTTCAACCTGTTACAGGTAGCTTACATAGTCTCCAGGTAGTAGTGGGACAAACAGGTGTCATTGAGTTCACCACACATTTTCTGAGGACCTACCATGTGCTCACACTCTTCAGCATTTTTAGAACTGTTCTATGAAATGAGATATGTCCCCATAAGGGCCAGAAAGGATGACTTAATTTTCATTTCATTTCCCGACCTGAAAATGGTCTTGGGCCTCGTGGTAGGCTGATAGGAAAACCATCTAACCAGTGTTCATATTCTGTATGATTTTGTGGAAAGTTTGTTGCTTGTAATTTCCCTGAGTGTGGATAGCACTATATTATTATTCTACTTATTACTATTCTACGGATCTGAATTTCTCCTAAAATTTGTTTTTCTCTTAGTTGTCCACCTATTACTAGATCACATAACCATCCACTCAAAGTCATTCCTGATTACTTTTTCCCTAACTGCTCACATCTAATTCATCAATAAGTCGTGTCAGCTCTACCTCCATGTCCCTATTCCATCTACTTCTTTCTGTTTCTACTGGTACAACTTGAGTTCAAGCTACCATCTTCTGTTCCCTACTACAGTAGCTTCCTAACTGGTCTCTACGATTCCATCCTTGACTCCTTGTAATGCATTTTCCAAACAACAGCTAGAGTGATCTTTTGAAAATGTAGGTTAGGTTACATCAGTCCCCTAACTTAAAACCTGATGGTGGCTCCCTTTAAGACTAACAGAATTTGGTATCTTACTATGGCCTGTAAGGACCTCTGATCTCTGCACTGCCTACCTCTCTTGTATGTCTTGATCACTTATCTCCAGCCCCTGGTATAGAAATGTGAGCCAGTTTTTTTAATGACTGCTCTACACTTAACAACTCAGAATAATAATACAAATCAGAGGAGACCACAGTACATATTAACATTGGCATTAGTATATGCTTATTTAATTCTTGTTTAAATTCCTGGTTATAATATAGTCAGATGTTCACCTTCTGAATTGATAACAATGAAATGTGTCATCATTTTGTCAAGTGAACTGGAGTATGCAGAACTATCCAGTTTGCCAAGATGTCAACAGTATCTACTTTCTTTTGTTTTTTTTTTTCTTGTGGTGAGAACTTTTAAGATCTACCCTCTTAGCAACTCTGCTTTGATTCTTAAATCCTCACATTTGCTTCCCCTTCTGTCAAGGTCATATTCATGATTATATTCTCTCCCAGTATTCTTGGATTATTTTTGCTAAATAAACTGGCATTGTCTTTGAATCCTGCTGTCTTGGTAGACTTGCCTAAATGTAGAACATCTGTAGTATTTTCAGTCAAAATGAAAATACTCGGGCTGCCCTGGTGGCACAGTGGTTGGGAGTCCGCCTGCCGATGCAGGGGACACGGGTTCGTGCCCCGGTCCAGGAAGATCCCACATGCCGCGGAGCGGCTGGGCCCGTGAGCCATGGCCGCTGAGCCTGCGCGTCCGGAGCCTGTGCTCCACAACGGGAGAGGCCACAACAGTGAGAGGCCCGCGTACCGCAAAAAAAAAAAAAAAAAATGAAAATACTCATATATCAAAGTTTCAGCATCATGTAAAGGCTTCTTTATAGCTGATTTTGGGATTCAGATTTATAGTTACATGTTAGTTAACATAAGCCTGATAACTATTGGTTTGTAGTATTACGCCAGTTGTATTAAACAGAGCATTTAAGGTAGTAAGTACATTCACTAGTGACATGTTCATCTTCTCACTGCCACCGGAGAGGCAGGAGAGCATAGTGGTTAAGAGAATGAACTATAGCCAGAATGCCTGGGTTCAAATTCTGGCTCTGCCATTTGCAAACTGTGTCACCTTCAATAAGTAACTTAATCTCTCAGCCTCAGGTTTTCTGTTTTGCTTTTCTTTCATCAGTAAAATGAGGCCACTAATAATGTAATGCTTATAGGAATTAATATTTATAAGACACATAGAACAATGCCTGGCACATGGTAAGTGCTATGTAAGTATGTGTACTACCAGTACTATTACAGTGACTATCGTCAAAAGTCTTTTCATCAAGCAGAAGCATAGGCTAGATCAGAGAGACCTGGGGTCTAATGGCTCTACAGACCAGCTGGAGTAGTCTAGGAGATCTGAGATAGTCCGAGGGGCCGATACAGTAGACTTGGAACATAAGCACTGTGTGAAGGAAGCCTGGCAGGTTTCAACAAGCAAAGAGCTGGTATCAGAGAGGTCCTGCTACATTTCATATCTTGTTGAAAAGAGGAGCTGATACATGGCAGAGTTCAAAGACAAGGATGCTGGCCTACGAAGCAAGACAGGGTTGTACCTACTGTAAGCTGAAGGGGAAACCTTGATCCCAGTGGTAAGAAAGAACACCCAGAATTGACAGCTGGGATGGAAGAACAGAGCAGGACTGGCAGAAAGTTGCCATGCTACTGAGCTCCCAGCCTAAGCTTATATTCCCCCAGCTAGGAGCAGAATTTGTCCCAAGGGTTGGGGTGACCTCATCTGTAGAAGTATGACAGCTTTTTCCTTGAGTGCTTGCAGTGCCAGACCCTGAGCATACTCCTGGGGATTCAGAGACAGATAAGACACTGTCCACTCATCAGAAGCTGTCTGTCTAGCAGTCAAGTTTCTCTGGTTGTTTGGGGTAGAAGAATTTCCCTATATTCAGCATTCAAGCATTCAAGCATTCAGCATTAAACCTCTCTGTTGTCAGAATCATTTTCCTGCTCTATGTGATTATCTCTAGGTCTGTACTGGAGGCACCGCTAAAATATTGAAGTACCAATCCTGAATAGCAGGGAACTTATAAAAAGAAAGCCCTTTATCAACATGGTATAGTGTAGATAATGTAGACATTAAAGTCTCAACTGCTGACTCCTGTTCCCCTCCCCCTTTGTATTTTACTAACTCAGTGACCTTAGGGAAACTGCTGGTCTCTTAGAGCCTTAATGTCCTCAACTGAACACCGGAGTTAATGCTATTTACCTTGCAGAGTTGTCACGAGATTTAAGTGAAATATTATCGCTAAAACAAATAAGTGCCTTACACATAGTGAGCTCTTAATAAATGTTAATTTCCTTCCCTCCACTTCTTCACAAGCAAATGCCTGGACCACTATAAAGCCTCCTAAGTGAAATTCTAGCCTTCAGTCTCTTCTCCTTCCAACCTATCCTACTAAATTCTTAAAGGAACAGGTGGATTGTGTCATTCCCTGAGAAAAACCTTCAGCGGTCCTATCACTGCTAGACTGACCTTGAGGGCCCTGCAGAACCTCCCGACCCAGCTTTGCCTTTCCTGCCCTTCTGCATGATCTATGCTCTAATCAAACTGGCCTATTCAGCATTCCCGAACCAGCCTGTGGTCTCCCACATCCGTACCACTCCCTCTTCATTTGAGTCTCTCCCTTTTCTGCTGAAATCCTATCCACACATCCAAACAGCTCCAGTGCCATCTATTCCATGAAACCTTTCCTGGACACCATCTCCAAACATGATACTGCCTTTCTCTGAAGTTCTGTAACAGTTCATGGCACCACTTTTATGCTGTTTCTCACCTATTCCTCACATTTTAATTATCCATATCTTGCCTCCCTCCTAGACTGTAGGTTTCCAAAGGAAATGATCACATCTAATTTTCATTATGCTCCGTATAGTATCCACTGCAGTGGAGATGCTCAGTATATTGAATGGATCAATGAGTACATGGATGTCTGTGCTCCTATTCTGTATAATTCAAAAGCATTACATTGTTTGTCATTATTTTATGGCACTATTGAATGCATTTGGTTTTACAAACTGAATTATGGCAGGATGCACTGTGTTATGCTTCAGTGGCATTACCTACTATAAACAGGCAGTCTAATGTCATTACATTACACAGACTCTTGGTGAGATCATTGACTCTTCTGCCAAGCCCACTGCCCCCTAGGCAGAGGCTTGTTCTTAAATACAAAAACAAGTTCATCTCCTTGGTTTTAGTCCTAAAAACAGAATCAAGCTTGGATTAATTTTTTCCTTCAGGACCATTTAGTTCATAAGAAACTGACCTTATAGAGTTCACTTATATAGAACCCTTAAATATATCTGTTTATATCTCTTTCCATAATTAATATTAGTATTTATAAACAGGCTCCTCAAATGACTTTATGGAATTTATTTTGCGATTGTACTGAAAAATATGGAAAACATGTCTATAATATTAAACTAACCATAGGTTCAGAATAAAGACCCTGAAATTAATCTTCACAGAAAACCAAAGGAGCTTATGTTGTGGTCAGTTTTATCACATTAAATTTTAAGTGTTAATAGTATATTTAGATGTCAATAAAATTAGGATCTGGGCTTCCCTGGTGGCGCAGTGGTTGAGAGTCCACCTGCCGATGCAAGGGACACGGGTTCGTGCCCCAGTCTGGGAAGATCCCACATGCCGCGGAGCGGCTGGGCCCGTGAGCCATGGCCGCTGAGCCTGCGCGTCCGGAGCCTGTGCTCCACAACGGGAGAGGCCACAACAGTGAGAGGCCCGCGTACCACAAAAAAAAAAAATTAGGATCTGTAAGTTAGAGTAATGTCATCAACCTAGAAGGAATGTTGTGCTATTTAAATGAGCTGAAATATTAGAAATTTCTGGCACTGTGTCTGGCACATACTGTAAGTTTTCCTCTCTCCTCATCCTGTTGTGTACACTGCCTACTGAGGATTCCATTTAGGAAATACCCGTGTTCTCAGATTGTAAATTTTTAATTCATCCTTTGTAGTGGAATTGGTAATGGAGATTTTAATTCTCACACAGATCTGACATGGTGCTTGTTCTTGTTCTCTCAATACTGTATTGTTCTTGTTTTTATATTTATTTTCATTTATGTATCGTACTAAATTTTTAGATACCTTCATTAGGTATGTGACAGTAGCCCATACTAAATAACATCTTTCCCCAAGAATCTCAAGAGTGTAAAGCTTGAACATTACAATTCAAGATAAACACTAAATGTTGGGTTGGGATCACTAAAGCAATTTAAATAGATGTGAAGTAAAGTTAAAGGAGTGAAATGAAGGATAACATAACTGTATGGATTAAAAGGAAAGATACAGGAGCTAAAGTCAGGAATTTCTGTAATGCAAGAAATATCTAGGGTGTACATAAGATTACTGGCGTTAAAGTCAAATAAAAGGGAAAGAGCATGTTTAAGTAATGTAGGGAAAAATTAATACATGTTCAAAAAACCTTACATTAGAAAAATTAAACAAGATATTTAAATTCAGATCTACACCTTCAGAAAATGTGAATATAGTTAACAAATGAGAAGATAAACATATATATCCGTTATTTTTATTTCTACTTCATAGCATTTATCATCAACAAGTAATTGCTGAATATCTTCCCAATATCAATATAGGATACTACACTACAATATCAATATAGGATACTATAGACAGTGAAGATATAAAGAGATAGAAGATCTGTCCCTACTCTTGTAAGGTTTATAATCTAATTGAAAAGAGAGGACATAATTGCATATGCAAACTCAGGAGATAGAATAGCTGAATATATATTCGGATAGACCCATTATATAGAAGGAATCATGTAATTTGGGGAATTCTGACATCTGAAGAGTAAATTGAATTAATTGGCAAAAAAAGAATAAATTTGTTACTAAAGCTCTATAATTTCATAGCACTTTCTCAGTTAAAAAGGCATTTTCAAGCTTCAGAATTAGGTGCAGAACTCTTATATGACTAGAGTCCTTAAAAGATATCTTCTCAAGGATAACAGGAAGAAAAAGACAAAAGCAAGCTGTGTCATTTGTTTATTTCTGGTGGAGAAAGAGAATGGTAAGCCAAAGAAATCAATGCACTCATGCCCAATTCATTTTTGTTTATCCAGTTTAAAAGTCATGGAAATTAGTTTTTAAAGTAACACTAATACGACTGTAAAAATCAAAGTGAAACCACATTGGAAGACAACAAAAAAAAACGTATACTTGGAAGCCAAGGAGAATCTAAATGGTTGAGATCTGTGTTATTTTTCCTCCAAAGTGTTAGGATCATCTTTGTGTTTGACCCCCAACACTGTGCTAAGTGCTTTGCATACATAACCCCATTAAATCTCCTTCTATTCTGAGGGGTGGGCATTATCCCCATTTTATGAGTGGGGAAACTTATAAAGAGAAATTAAATGTTCTTGAATCATAAGAAGTGGGAGAGCCAGAATTTCATCTCAGGTCTTTCTGACTTCAAAACTTTCGTTCTTTACCTTATTTGTAAAACAATGGAATTGTTTTGACACATCTACAAATGGGACACATCTACAATACATTTGTAGATGTATTGTCACATTTAAGTGACAGTGAGGGACTCTGTTGAGAAATGTGGAAAGAAGGAAAATAAAATTATTCCTTTGCTTCAAACTGTTAAATCATGAAATAATGAATCAGACCAAAGATATGCAAAATAACCTTAAATAAATAAAAGGACTCCCAGAAACAAGATGGTTTGGGTATAAAGATATCTAAAAAAAGAATGTTTCCTTCAGAAGGAGAACTGGTGAGCTCTAGAAGCCTAGGATGATCATGGAAGCATTTGTTGGAAGAAGCCCTCCTGGCAGCATTCAAAGAAATGGTGCCTAAGTGTCTGGTTCACCTGGGAGCTAAATCCCCTTTATGAAGATGAATGTAGCAGCTGTCAGATCTCTGTGTCTAACATTCAAATCATCTAACCCCCCAAACAACCTTCTAATAGTTTGACTCCTGATGCAATCTGTCTACAGAGAGTTTCATACACTTCTCAGGCCAGCATCAGTATCCAGGCTGCTTGGCAGTGATACATCTTATGGTAAATTAATAACTTGGCATCTGGTTTATATATCAGTCTCTAGTGAACTTTGTTACATGACTCAGCATTCCTAAATCTAGCCAGTGCTAGGACACCATGGAAATTTCTTGAGACTGCAAGACCAATGGCCAGATCTTAAATCATGGTGAATCCATCATGCTAAGTACGCTCTTGCGGCTACCTGCCTGCCCAGCATGCTGACCTCTCCCAAATGACGGCTCTATTGTGCAGTATGTCACAAACCTTTCCAAACAAAATCCCACTCTTACTACCTTGAAGAGTTGGGAGGAGTAAAGATAATGTATATAAAGCACCTGACATAGTGTCTTGCATAGTAAAGGCTCAGGAAAATATTACAGTGCTCTGTAACTGCTGTCATTATCATCATATCAGCATCCTCATCGTCATCCTCTCAAATGACCAAAGAACCTCGATCCCACTGTGTTAGACCAAGAAAGCCCTGTTTTCTTAGAAAGACTCTTTTTGTGTTTGTAGTCTGTTAATGTCATAATAATTGTTGAGAATGATGGCTCTGCATGTGATTAATGGAATGCTTTCACTGATACGAATGGCTGCTAGACAAGACACCACCTTCCCACATGGTCATGGTCAGTGCCTCCAAGGTAGTATGTCAGCTACAGTCCTCTAGGTTGCAGGTAGCAGAAACCCCACTGAAGCTGGCCTAGTGAAGAATAGAGGAGAGAGCTAGTATCAAGATACAGTGGGGAAAACAAATACCATGTGCTAACACATATATATGGAATTTAAAAAAGGAGTACTGATGAACCTAATGGCAGGGTAGGAAAAAAGACGCAGACGTAGAGAATGGACTTGAGGGCCTGGAGGGGAAGGGGAACTTGGGGTGAAGTGAGAGAGTGGCATGGACATATATACACTACCAAATGTAAAATGGATGGCTAGTGGGAAGCTGCTGCATAGCACAGGGAGATCAGCTCGGTGCTTTGTGACCACCTAGCGGGGTGGGATAGGGAGGGTGGGAGGGAGACTCAAGAGGGAGGGCATATGGGCATATATGTATATGTATAGCTGATTCACTTGGTTGTAAAGCAGAAACTAACACAACATTGTAAAGCATTTATACTCCAATAAAGATGTGAGGAAAAAAAAAAAAAAAAGATACAGTGGTGAGTCCTAGAGACCCAGGGCAAAATGCAGCTGGGTCTTTCGTAAAGGATAGGGCCAGGAGTGGAAGACAGGAATCCAGGGGAGTATTTACCTACTCTTACTTTTCTCCGCGTCTTTCCCCATATTTGCCTTATTCTTCCTTTTCAACAGACTAGCTTCTTTTTTCCCCTGCTTCTCAGACCACCTAGTAGTCCCCGACAACTCCCAGAGCTCCCAGAGTCACATTTACAAGTCCAACCTCTGGTCCCGTTCCACATTCCTGACTGACCTAGTTTAGTGTCAGGTGCTCTTGGCCCATTTAGCTAAGGCCATGGGGTGGAATCACATTCACCAGCATGACTGTGAATTAGGGGTCTTTGTGAGCTTTGCAGATACCTGCGAAGGGATTCATCCTATATTGTGTCTCTTAGTGCTCTTGTTTGCCACCCTGGCTAACCTGGCCAAACTCATGGTCAGTACTGGCCTCATGCAGTCAGCTGCTTCTTTCTTGTCTGACCATATCTGAGGATCTTCACAGTGTATTCTACCCTTCCAAGAGGGAAGCCTTTTATATATGGTCTGTGGTTTTGGAGAATAGTCGCCACTGACAGGAGGAGGCGACTCTAAAAAGACTGCCTCACTAAAAGAAATTTACTCCTTTTTGCTGTGGTTTTTCCAGCTTTCTCTTTTGCAAATATCTGTCAAAGCTGTTTCTCTCTGCACATCACAGGCTATCTGCATCTAGAGATAAACCTCACATCACTTTTTTAAATCTTCTCATTGTCCTCCCCAGGCATCTTCTCAAAATACAGATTAGGCAAGTTTCTATGTCTTACAGATACATATGAGATATTTTCTTTTCCCCAAGTATCTTTCTTGGTCAGTGCTTCCTTTTTAATGCAGTGACTTTGTAACACATTAGCAACTCCACAGATTATGTAAATACTCTCTTGGTTCTAATGATATATGAGAGCTTTATACATAAAATAATTTTCTGTTCTTGAAACTGAGTTTACAATGTGATGCCTAATGTCCGTAGCTTAGTGATTTAATTGTTTGATTTTCTAATAACATTTTATCTTACATACTTACCCACAGACTGAAGTGAAGTTTCATTAAACCTTATAGTTGTGTGGATTTCATTCTTTTTTCGTAATTATGTGCAAAAATGTTCCAAGTCAGAGAGTAATACTCAGTATTACCCAATAAATTAAAAACTAGACTTTTGCTGCTTTAAACTTGACATTACAAGCTTCCTGTGATTCTAAAGCACATGGACCTGATAGGTAAAGGTTATGATATTAGTACATGGTGACACTACAGAAAAAGAAACCTTCAGAGAATTACTTGGAATCTAATATGATTTGCCTCTTCCATGCACAACTTAAAAAGAATAAAAGGAAGAGTTCTTGGGTGTTTCTTTTCAGCTGTGTTGGGCGGTTCACTTATAGCTGCACATATGTTCCCAGAATCCTGAGCCTTTTTATTTTATAAGCACCTCCTGCCCACTGGCAGCTGTACTAATGTGTCCCAGAAGGCTTTGCTCCTATCCATCATCTTTAGGAGTGGTGCTTAAAGCCAGATATGAAATTCATTGTTGCTGAAATGCAGAAAAGAAGAAGTCTTGCGGGCTTTGAGGAAGTAAGAGGCAGAGCCGGACTCTTAGGAAATAAAGGAAAGAAAAAGTCCTGTGTACCCACTGGACACAATAATAAATGGTTTTGAATGATGGGTAACAGTGCTGGATTGACTGCTAAGTGTTTTGCATCCAGAAGCCATTGCCTCCTTTTTTGGACAATGAAGGGGAACCTAAAATAGAGTATTCCCTGGATATACTTTTAATTACTCTGTCTTCATAGTATTCCCTGGATACACTTTTAAATATTCTGTCTTCATAGTGTTGTAAAAGTATTTTTTAAAAAGGATCTAGAAATATATTAAAAACAGCTCCGCCTGAGAATTTTGAGGTTAATTCAGTAAATACTGATAAAAGGACCTGTGCTAGGGCCATAAGACATACAGAGGGGGAGAGGACTCTAGTTCTGCTCTCAAGGCACCTATAGTCTTTTTTTTTTAACATCTTTATTGGAGTATAATTGCTTTACAATGCTGTGTTAGTTGCTGCTGTATAACAAAGTGAATCAGCTATACGTATATTTATATCCCCATATCCCCTCCCTCTTGTGTCTCCCTCCCACCCTCCCTATCCCACTCCTCTAGGTGGTCACAAAGCACCGAGCTGATCTCCCTGTGCTATGTGGCTGCTTCCCACTAGCCATCTATTTTACATTTTGTAGTGTATATGTGTCCATGCCACTCTCTCACTTCATCCCAGCTTACCCTTTCCCCTCCCCATGTTCTCAAGTCCATTCCCTATGTCTGAGTCTTTGTTCCTGTCCTGCCCCTAGGTTCCTCAGAACCCTTTTTTTTTTTCTTAGATTCCATATATATGTCTTAGCATACGATATTTGTCTTTCTCTTTCTGACTTCACTCTGTATGACAGACTCTAGATCCATCCACCTCACTACAAATAACTCAATTTCGCTTCTTTTTAGGGCTGAGTAATATTCCATTGTATATATGGAGGCACCTATAGTCTTTTAGGAGGAATAACAATTACACAAAATAAGGCAAGGCAGAACTGCGAAGTGATATAGGAGACACATAACGAACATGCCTTTTAAACAAGGAGAGTTTACATCTGACTGAAAACATTAGGAAAAGGCTTCACGGAGGAGATGGCAATTGAGAGGATCCTTGAAGGCCAAATGGGATTTCAAATATAAAATGAGGGGAAAGGGCATATGATGAAAAAAATCAGTCTGAACAAAATTTCAGAATTGAATAAGAGAAGACAGAACTTAAGCTTGGGAGGTAGCAAATAATCTGGTTTGACCAGCACAGATTATACAAGTAAGGGGTTAGTGGATAAGTGATAAGCTGCAGACCTGGGTTTTTAGTATGACCATTCCATGGAGGGAAAGAAGGTAACACATTCCAAACTTGTCCTTTTACATGTCGTGTCTCTTCTATCTTCTCTGTAACCCTGTGCACTTGGTACTGTTATCTCTACTTTAGAGCTAAGGTTACTTAGGTCTGAGAAGTTACATAATCTTTCCAAGATCATAAAGCAAGTAAGGAGGTAAAACCGAGACTCAAGTCTAGGTTTTTATGAATCCACAAGTTTTTCTTCTGTGTTGTACTACCTTGACTACTTTTTAGAGTATGGAGTTTGTATTTCATTTGATGGGCATTAGAGAACCATTGGCAGTCCAGGACTTGAGGTAAATTAATCTGATAGTCTGGTAGAGAGTGGAATGGAGTAAGAAGAGACCAAAATTGAGAAGACCTGGGAATTCCCTGGCGGTCCAGTGGTTAGGACTTAGCGCTTTCAATGCTAGGGCCCGGGTTCAGTCCCTGGTCAGGGAACTAAGATCCCACAAGCCGCATGGTATGGCAAAAAATAATAATAAATTAATTTTTTTTTTTAAATGAGAAGACCCGTCAGGGGTCTCAGAGAAGAGATGACAAAGGCTGTAAACTGGGGGTGGGGGTGGG
Source organism: Neophocaena asiaeorientalis asiaeorientalis (assembly GCF_003031525.2). Taxonomy (NCBI): domain Eukaryota; kingdom Metazoa; phylum Chordata; class Mammalia; order Artiodactyla; family Phocoenidae; genus Neophocaena; species Neophocaena asiaeorientalis. The sequence continues at coordinate 3,112,223 of NW_020174423.1, read as the reverse complement.
GTAGGTGAGGAGAGGGGAGGTAGTAACTGGTGTGGAGAAAAATAAAGGAATGCAGGAGACATTGTAGAGAAATAATCTATGTTCTTGACAACTAATATGGTAATTTAATGAGAGGGAGTAAGAGAAATCATAGATGGCAGCTAGATTTAAGCTCCATAGGAAATACGGTAAGACTGTTTACAAAATTTTGGAAATAAGAGGGGCGCCTCTCGTGCTGGGCACTGTCACCATGCTCCTAACGGTGCAGATTATATCTACTCCTGAAGTCAACTACAGAAGTGAATGTGTTCTCCCCTAACCACAGGAAAGAAAGCTGAGGGCCTGAAAAGTTAAATGAGTTGCCGTGCGCCTCTTCTCCCTGAGAAGTGCATGAATGCACACAAAATTTAACATACAATTTCAAGAAGTTTATAGACGCCTGTAAACTGTATATGAATCTTTGATGAAGAATCCCAACAAGAAATACTGCCAGAGCTACTGAGCTCTGTGTCCATTAGGATTAGGTTCAGATGTGAGTGATAGAAAATACAAAATAACAGCAGCTTAGGCAAAACAAGCTTCTTTTTCTATCATGCATGAGAATAATCTGAAGGTAGGTGGTCTAGGATTGTATGTGTCTCTACGAAGTCATGAGGTCCTAGGTGTCTTCTTGCTTCCTGCTGCTCTGCTGTTCCCAGCACTTGCTTTTCCTTCATGGTCCAAGATGGCCGCACATGCTTCAAGCATCTTGTCCCCAGTCCAGCCGGAGGAAGAGGAAGGAACCAAAGAAGAGCAGAGGAGGATGTTTCTTGGAACCCACACCCTGCACACTGCGCTGCCAACATCCCAGAGTCCAGAATTGTACCACGTGGCTACTCCTCGTTAAAGGGGAAATTGGGACTCATTTGCTAAGGAAGAAGGGAAGGAGAGGTCTCAGGAGACAACCGGAAGTCCCTGCTGGCATCACAGATGTAACTCTTGGGGATCCAGGTCCACACTGTCCACACGGTCTGCTGTGCTAGCCAGCCCTGTGACCTGCTTCTGCTTCTGGCCTGCTTGTGAAATTGATTCATCACTTAGTCTATGGTGCAGTAAGAGAACTCACTTTCTACTTCATTAGTAAATAGTCTGCTGAAGCAGAATTTGTGGACAAAACTTAAAAAGCAAATGAGATTTTTGAAATAAAAATAAATAAATAGTTTGAAATGCTAGCATTCCTTGGGCTTCAAAAAAGTAAGAGGTGGAGAAGGAATCTGTCAATAAGACATGCTTTTAAAGTAAATGGAAAACATTTGCAAATTGGAAGAATACTGAAGTCATTTTTGTCCTGTCACTTTATTTGGTGGTAGAAATTTTATTAGCCTATTTCTCTTTTCCTATTAAATACGCTTATATTTACAAAGGAGGGAGGGGAAGCTTTTTTTTTTTCCTGGAAACGAAGAACTATGCCTCGCAATCAGCCTGTTTGATGTTTATTGCTCAGTATTAAAAAATGTTCAAGCTATAAAAATAAAAAAAAGAAAGGACAGTAAATATGAACTGATGGCCTATGATCATCTTTTTATGAATTATTCTCCCCAAATAGAAGTATTTCCCCCAATGAGAGTCACAGTAAAAACCATTATTTAAAATGTATGACTCGTTTCCTGAAAGCTACAATACCTTGTTGAGAAAGTAACAAACAGAAAGAGAAAAGTGAAGTACAGAGAGGCAGTATAGCCTGGTTGTTAAGAGCAAAGATTCTGGGAATTCCCTGGCGGTCCAGTGGTCCACTGGTCATTGGGGAACTAAGATCCCATAAGCCGAGTGGCCAGAAAAAAAAAGAGCAAAGATTCTGGAACTAAAGTGTCTGGGTCCAGATCCAAGGTCCACTGGGTGATCTTGGGCAAAATACTTAAGTTCTCCGTACTTTAGCCTACTTATCTGTAAATTAAGCATAATAATTTGAATTGTTGGGAGGAATAAATGATTGCTAGATGTGAAAAGCACTTAGAACATTGTCCTGCACATAGTTAATGGTTTATAAACGTTAGCAAGTATTACTTTCCTCTAAGGGCTTACTGTCATTCTGTCCTAGATTTTGAATGTAGGGGAAAAACTGAGTTTTGATTACAAACTAAAAATTCTTTATCCTTTTACCCATTCTTTTCATAAAGACATTGGTCTGAAAAATACATTTCTTTCATATATTTTCAAGCATGCATGGCCTTCCAATTTTCTTATTCAACTCCTAGTTAGGAAAAGAAAATAATCAAACTTGAGAACCTTACCTTATTTTGTAGCAACATTTTAAATGCTACATCAAAGTTAAGAATCTTGATTCTCTTATACTATTAACACTTTCTTAGCTTTTTTGAGATACAATTCACATACCATACAATTCATGCATTTAAAGAGTACAATTCAATAGTTATTAGTATATTCATGGAGTTGTACAATGATCCCCACAGTCAATTTCGGAACATTTTCATCATCTCAAAAAAGAAATCTAGTACCCTTCAGCTATCATTCTCCAGGCTCCCCCTCCCCCAGCCTTTAGCAACCACTAATTTACTTTCTGTCTCTATATATTTACCTGTGCTGGACATTTCATGTGAATGGAATCATATAATTTGTGACTTTTTGTGACTGATTTCTATCATTTAGCATAATGTTTTTCATAGTCCACCCATGTTGAATTGTGAATAAGTGTTTCATTACTTTTTGTTACCAAATAATAATACATTGTATGGATTTACCACATTTTACTTACTTACCATTCATCAGTTGTTAGACATTTGGACATTAGCACTTTTCTTTTTTTGAAACCAGAAAAGTCTTTATTGCAAAGGTACAAAAGGATCACAGCAGAGATGTACAGCAATAAATTAGGTGTGGCCAGGAGGGGACGGGCAGGCATGGGGTAAGCGTCCCAAGAACAGGGGCCATGACATAGGGTCTCTTCTCAATAATTTATATTGTGATAAAAGTTGAGCGTTGGCACTTTTTGAATTCTTATCTACTTGGTCTCTGTCCTGCAGGCTTGAGGGGAAGGACCAAAAGGTGATGATGATGATTAATAATATTTACAAGGTGTTCTTACAAGCACTACCTCTAAGAGCTTACAATCCAAGCTTCATGAAACAAATACCTGGGCAACTATCACCCAGTGTTATATAATAAGTGTTAATGGAAGTACTAGGAAGGAAGTTCATATAAAAGTTGATGAGCTTCAAAAGTAGGCTTAGATCCAGATAGTGGAGGATTTTAAATGTTATGCTGAGACATTTGGGCTTATCCCACAAACACATTGTTCTGCGAGGGTAGTCATTACAGTTATGAAGCTGAGCAGCAAGCGTGGCTGATTACAGAGCGAAGGGTGAATTAGAGGATACTACAAATACACTTTGTTTTTATCGTGCTTCACTTTATTGCGCATCACAGATTTGTAGTTTTTATAAATTTAAGGTTTATGGCAACCCTGCATCAAGCAAGTCTGTCGGCACCATTTTTCCAACAACATTTGCTCACTTTTTGTCTCTGTGTCACGTTTTGGTAATTTCACAGTATTTCAGACTTTTTCATTATTATTATATTTGTTATAGTCATCTGTGGTCTTTGATGTCACTATTGCAAAAAGATTACAACTTGCTAAAGGCTCAGATGATGGTTAGTAATTTTTTTTTTAATATACACG
>NW_020174423.1:3084787-3108557 GCF_003031525.2 Neophocaena asiaeorientalis asiaeorientalis | reverse complement strand
ATTCCTCCAGCTCCTTTTTTCGTTCTCAAGATTGCTTTGGCTATTCGGGGTCTTTTGTGTTTCCATACAAATTGCGAAATTTTTTGTTCTAGTTCTGTGAAAAATGCCAGTGGTAGTTTGATAGGGATTGCATTGAATCTGTAGATTGCTTTGGGTAGTGGAGTCATTTTCACAATGTTGATTCTTCCCATCCAAGAACATGGTATATCTCTCCAGCTATTTGTATCATCTTTAATTTCTTTCATCAGTGTCTTATAATTTTCTGCATACAGGTCTTTCGTCTCCTTAGGTAGGTTTATTCCTAGATATTTTATTCTTTTTGTTGCAATGGTAAATGGGAGTGTTTTCTTGATTTCACTTTCAGATTTTTCATCATTAGTATATAGGAATGCCAGAGATTTCTGTGCATTAATTTTGTATCCTGGCAGGCGGATTCTTAACCACTGAGCCACCAGGGAAGCCCGATGGTTAACAATTTTTAGCAATAAAGTATTTTTTTAATTAAGGAATGTATGTGTTTTTAAAGACATAATGCTGGGGGCTTCCCTGGTGGCGCAGTGGTTGAGAGTCCGCCTGCCGATGCAGCGGACACGGGTTCGTGCCCCGGTCCGGGAAGATCCCACATGCCGCAGAGCGTAAAAAAAAAAAAAAAAAAAAAAAAAAAAAAAAAGACATAATGCTGTTGCACACTTCATAGACTACAATATAGTGTAAACTTAACTTTTATATGCCCTGGGAAACAAAAAAAATTTGTGTGACTTTATTGCGATATTCACTTTATTGTGGCAGTCTGGACTGAACTCACAATAGCTCCAAGGTGTGCCTGTATAGGTCGACTGCATAGAGACCTATTCAGAGCACAATTACTCAACAGTAATGAGAATGACAGCCAGAATGGGAAGGAGAAAATGAATGTAAGAGATAGACATCTGGAGGTAGAATTAATATTAGATTTAAGTGCCTAGATACAGATGATAATAGGGGGGGAAAACTAAACCCTGTGGGTCTAGCCTAGGTGACTGGATGGATTGAACATCATTCATGGGAACTGGAAATGTCAGAGAAGAAATGAGTTCAGATTTGTGGAAGAGATACCGAGTTCTGCATTGAACCCTTACAATTCAAGGTTTTATAGATGAATGATCATGATTGAAATGCCTACCACAAGTTTGGAAATGTATGCTGACAATTCAGAAAAGGGTCTGATTATTTAAGAAAGGGTTTGGGGAGTCATCCTCATAGAAGTAAAAGTCAAAGCCAGGAAAGTAAAATAGAGAGAAGTCACACTTAGAGAGAATGAAGCATTCAAAAATATGAGAACTAAGAATAGAACCATGAGAAAACTCACTATGTCTAGTAAATAAATAGTAGATTTGGAATTGTGGTGGGTTGAATAGTGTCCCCCCAAAATTCATTTCTACCCAGAACCTCAGAATGACTTTATTTGGAAATAGGGTCTTTGCAGCTGTAATTAAGTTACGATGAGGTCATATTATATTAGGGTGGGCCATAATCCAATGACTAGTATCCTTACAAGAAGAGGGACATTTGGATACAGACAAGGGCACATGGGGAAAAGGCTATGTGAAGGCAGAAACAGAGATTGAAATGACACAGCTACACACCTAGGAAAGCCAAGGATTGCCAAGAGCCACCAGAAGCTGGGAAGAGGTAAAGAAGGATTCTTCCCTAGAGCCTTCAGAGGAGCGTGGCCCTGCTAACACCTTGATTTCAGACTTCTAGCTTCCAGAACTGTGAGAAAACAAATTTCTGTTGTTTTAAGCCACCAAGTTAGTGGTAATTTGGTATGGAAGCCCTCAGAAACTAATAGAGGAATCAACAAAGGAGTGGTCAGAGAGGAAGACCTAGGAGACTACAGTGACAGCAAATACAGGCATAGTGAAAACTTTAAGAAGCTTGGAGAACTCAGCAGAATCGTGACTCCAAACAGACAGAGTACTGTGGACTGGGAAAAATGCTGTGAATTTGACAACTTGGAGATCACTGTTGACTTGGAGAGAAGTTTTAGTCACCAGGGCACCATGGCAGAGCCATTCCCCTATAATAACCCATCTCCTTCTTGGATACTATGCTTGAGTCACATTGGGCTTAATTGTTTGACATTCTCACTAGACTGTAAGTCCCATGAGAATAAGGTTCTATTCTTTATTCATCAGTATCTCCCTGTCACCAACTGCTATGTCTCCCAGAGACCAGAACATAGCAGTTGCTTAGTAAGTATTTGGGGAAAGAATTAAAGGATGGAGAGAAGAAGTTAGGAATTAGAAGTTATTAACTTGGTTTACACAATTCTGTGGAGGAAGTTATTGGTCAGAGGGCTTAGAAATAGAGAGTTGAGTGATAAGTTTCATTCCTTGGAGACAGAAGAAATTAGAGGCAAGATGTCAATTTTTAAAAGTTGTAAGATGACAATGACAAGGCCTAAATGAAGGTTTGGTCTATATCTATATGCTTTTGTGTACTATCCAACAAACCTTGATAAATGGTAGTATGCCAAGGACTAAAAACAAACGTGGAAAAAGACCCTAAGTTTTCAAGATTGGAAGAGGCAGTTTTTTGCTTTTTTTGCCTCTCGTTTGTTGTTTATTTATTGTCTTCTTATTTAGTGCCAGCCATTGCTAAGAGCATTATATGATTACCTAACTTAATTCTTACAATGCCACAAAAACTGTTATTCTCGTTTTGCTAAGGAAGCTACAGCTCAGAGAGGTTAAGTAACCTACTGAAGATGCCCTTTGTGAAACACACTTTTACATGGGATCCGTGTTTCTTAAATTTTGGCATGCATGGAGTGGTCCAAAGCAGCCTCCTTCAAGCACAGACTTTTTTGAAATGAACTCTTGTTTTCCAACCAAATTCTGTATTCTACTCTATAGTGCATTTTTATTAGTTTTACTGTTATAAAAGAGTATTCCATCTCATTACCTATAATTATGTTATAAAACTGATTGAAACCAAAGTATGTCAGACAGTTTTCTCTATCTTAGTGTCACAATGCTTTAAAAGCCTAGACTTACATAAATAAGTCACTGCAGATGGCAATTCTTTTTTCACTGATTTATCAGCCACATAATAGTGAATCACTGAGTAGGGATGCTCAGAATGCTGCCAGAGCAGCTAAATAATATGTTGGTTTTAGGCTACTATTAGATGGAATTTTGATAAGTGGTTTTTCTTGATAACAGTTCTTGTATCATATATTGGACTGGAATGGTTGCTTATCCAATGTGCAGTATAGGAGACAACCTCTTTTCACTATCTCAAGGAAATAATACTCATACAAGGGCATTTTCAATGAAGAGATGACTGATAGTGGTTGTTCTTCACTTTTGTGAGTCTTGCTATATATAAACTGAACCAGAATTCTCAAAGGACTCATTTTCATCACAACCAGCTTTCTTAACACAGCTCTCAAACTTCATTTTACTGCAGTGATCTTGAAATATGTATAAAGTACATTCACAGTTTTATCTTACAGCTGTTGATTGGAAAGTATTTAGCCTTAGAAAAATGTTTGCTATATAAGCCAACTTTGAACCATTCTTTAAAAGAAAACAATGATTTCATTAATTTTACCCGTATTTTTACTGCCTATTGTGACCTTTCTTTTTTACTCCTTGAGGAAAAGTCATTTCCAAACATTGACCAGTACCTTTTTCTCTTTAGCTACGTCATGGTCCATCTGTGTAAAATAGTAAGCTTTCAAATTTGCTTCCTATTTCATTAAAAATATATCTTAAAAAATGATTACTCTAATTATTGAATTTTTTTATCTTTTTAAAAATACCCTATTAAGCGCATTAAGAAAATTCAAAGCTTAACCTTGATGTAAGGTAATCTTAGTGATTATTGTAGTGTATTTTAGCGTATTAAGAATTTTTAAATGGTCTTGAAGAATTAACTTTCCCACAGTTTATTCTATTGTAGGCTTGGCTCCATCTACAATAGATACACAACCCTACATTTTTTTCCCAAGCAATACCTTGATCTCTTTAAAATTTATATACTATGTTGGAAACCTCCACTTGACACTTTATCATCAAGTGTAAAGTAGACCTTCATAATACCATCTTATTAATATAGCCAACATAGACCAATAAAATAACCACATCACTAAAGCCGATGCTGTCATCTAGTGGTAGGGTAAAGAACCTTAGTTGATGGGGCAATTTTTCAAGTATGTATTGCGCATGCTAAAATTTATCATTTGATAGTATCTATTGGTGATGGCATTTTTTAAATTAAGGTATAATTGACAGATAATATTATATTAGTTTCAGGTATACAACATAATGATTCAATATTTATATAGATTGCAAAATGATCCCCACAATGTCTGGTCAACATCCATCACCATACATAGTTATAAAAATTTTTTTTTCTTGTGCTGAGAACTTTTAAGATCTGCTCTCTTAGCAATTTTCAAACATACAGAACTTTTAAGATCTGCTCTCTTAGCAATTTTCAAACATACAGTACAATTTTCAAACGATACAGTTACAATTTCAAACATAGTAACTATAGTTGCTATGCTGTATGTTACATCCATGTGGCTGATTTCTTTCACAACTGGAAGTTTATACCTTTTGACCCCTTCACCCATTTTGCCCTCCCCACCCTCTGCCTCTGGCAGCCACCAGTCTGTTCTCTGTATCTATGAACTGGGTTTTGTTTTTTGGATTTTGGCTATTTTAGATTCCACATATGAGTGAGATTATACAGTATTTATACTTCTCTGTCTGATTTATTTCACTTAGTATAATGCCTACCAGGTACATCCATGTTATCACAAATGGCAAGGTTTCATTCTTTTGTATGGCTGAATAGTATTTAATTGTGTGTATGTACCACATTTTCTTTATCTGTTCCTCTATTGGTGGACACTTAGGTTGTTTCCATTTCTTGGCTATTGTAAATAATGTTGCAATGAACATGGGGGTGCATATATCTTTTTGACTTAGTCTTTTCATTTTCTTCAGGTAAGATACTCAGAAGTGGAATTGCTGGATCATATAGTAGTTCTATTTTTAATTTTTTGAGAAACCTCCATACGGTTTTCCGTAGTGGCTGAACCAGTTTACATTCGCATCAGCAGTACACAGGGGTTCTCTTTTCTCACCAACACTTGTTATTTCTTATCTTTTTTATAATCGCCAATCTAACAAAGATGTGAGGTGATATCTCATTGTGGTCTTGATTTGCATTTCCCTGACAATTAGTGATGTTGAGCATCTTTTTATGTACCTGTTGGCCATCTGTGTGCCTTTTTTGGAAAAAATGTCTACTTAGATCTTCTGCCCATTTTTTAATCAGATTTTTTTTTTGCTATTGAGTTGTATGAGTTCTTTATATATTTTGGGTATTAACCTCTTATCAGATATATGATTGGTAAATATTTTCTCTGATGATGGCACTTTTTTTAGCTCTCTTTTATCCCCCCTTTTCCTTTTTATTTTCCTTTTTTGATTCAGTGCAAATGTGGCCTTTTCTGAGATGTGCATGGTTTCATCACAATTATTTGTTATACAAGCTCTGCCTTCTAAAACGATTCTTAAATCAGTTTTGAAGGAAGTTTCAAGCAATTTTTAAATTTGTCCTTGATTGAAATGCTTATTATATTATTCCTAACAAAGACTTCTATCATCGCATCAATTTTAATTGAGGAAAAAAATCTAATGATTCCCTTTGAAAAACATTCTAAGTTTCTGTCATGAAAAATTTACATATACGAAAGTGAAGAGTTTAGTATAATAAACTCTGTGTGTCTCTCACACACCATTAGTAATTATCAATGTCCTGTTGTCCTTGTTACATCTATTCCTCTCACCACTTTTTGTTGATCCTGTTATTGTTTTTCCTGGAGTATTTTAAAGGAAGTCCCAGACATCATATTATTTTTACCCATTAATAGTTCAGTAAGCATTGCTAACAGGTAAATATTTTTAAACATAACTTAAGTATCTTTATCACAGCCAACAAAATGAACAATAATTCCTTAGTAACATATAATAGTCTATATTTAATTCTTCCTATTGTCTCAAAACTATTTTTTTTGAGTTGGTTTGTTTGAATCAGCAGCCCAATGAGGTCCATACATTGCATTTGATTGATATGGTTCTTATCTCTCTTTTAATCTATAATAGTTGCCCCTCTCTTTTTTCTCCCCTGTGTCATTTATTTGGTGAAGAAATTGAATCATTTGACCTCTAGAACTTCCTATATTCTGGCTCACTTTATCCTTATAATATTGTTTAACATTTTCCTCTATCCCCCATATTTTTTGTAATCTAGTAAGTAGTTGTTGTGGAAGCTTGATTAGATTTTATTGGCATTTTGTTTTCTTGTAAATAATGCTTCCCAAGTGACACAGTATTCTTCCTATTGCATCACAATGGGAAGCACATGACATCTGCTTATTATACTTTTAGCAATGTTAAAATTGATCGGGTCATCATCCATCATCATCAACCTTTTACACATTGGTTTTAGCATCCATTGATATGTACCACAGTTGGTCAGCAATTTCCTCAACCCACAGAAATTAAATCCAACGATTCATTCTTCACTAAGAGGGAAGAGGCAACTTGCGTTTATTGAGCAATTTCTATGTGCCAGAAATTTTGCTTGGCAGTTTACCTACATCCTTTCATTTGCCCTTCCCAAAATCTTGTGCATTCTGTATCATCATTGTAGTTTAATAGGTAAAGAAACTGAAAATAGAGAGGTCATATAGCTAGAAGGTGACCCAGTTATGCTGGTTTTAGGAGTTGTTTTTACAGAAAATTAACCTAGAAAATATTAATTCTTATTTGTATGAAGAAGTAGATAAGATAGTTTAAATATAAAGACCAAACTGAATGAGAATGAAAACATCTAAAGCATTTGTATTACTATCAATAAAGTGATGTCAGTGTCATATAAGCTAGGTACCTCCCTTGCCCCAATTACACACCATTGGAGTCCAGCAAATAATTTATTTCAGTCTTAAATATCCCTTTAATGAACTAAAAATGTAAGCTGTATGGTAGTTCATTTTACAGAAAGCCATGATGTCTGCCAAGTAATAATTTTATAAAATTAAAACTATATCATAAAGCATTTTCTAATTCTGAGGCATGCTAAACAATGCAGTGTTGATGAGAGAAATCTTGAAATTTCTTCTTCAAGTGTTTAAACATCATTTGTCTCCGTGGTTTGGAATTAGTCTTGTCCAGAGCAAGTTGATGTCTATATGACCTCCCAAAGTCCTTTCTAGTCCTGTGATTCTCACACTAATGAATTTAAACAGAAAAGGATTATTGGGCCAAAACTCGGAGTATCTTCAGAGCCAGAATGTAGGAAAAGTTACAAAATACAGATGTCTGTCAGGGATGAGGTCCAAAGGGAGAAAGAAGCAGGCCAGGAGTTAGAAATAGATATGTTGTTGTACCAAAAAAAAAAGTTTTGAACTTGGCCTTTAGCCAAAAGAATTTTTTTTTTAATACTTAGATCAAACTTTTAAGCCATAATATTCAGTTGAGGTACAATAAAGTCTTGGGGTTGAGGATATGTAGTTGGAAAAAAAAATTATAGTTCATTACATTCAAGGAAATGCAGACCAGCTCTCAGTTCCTCAGACCTGTGCCAGATTATATGTTTTAGAGAATCAATAATCCTGTATTTTTCATTCAGGAGTAAAATCATTCTGATGCTCTTTGGAATTTTCAGTATTTACATATCAAGAATTACAAATGAAAATCAGAATATTGTTTAATTATGTAAGATATGACAGAAATGTTTTTACTTTTTAACCCTGAAAGTAAGCCATTCTTTTTTTTATGGAAACATCTCTAAAATTAGTACCATTTATTTTAATTGCTTACTAAATTTTTAAGAAGTGGTTGTATTTGGGAATATAAAAGAATTTGTTCTTTGTGGTTTTTTAAAGTGACATGTTCCAAGAATACTTTTTTCCCTTGGGCAACAGGGTCAGAGGAAGAGGATCAAGTAGGGAACACCCATGAAGGTGCCGGGTCATTCTGTGTGAATATTAAAAACTGATCTATGGGCACAGCTTGTTGTTGGGTTGTTGTTGTTTTTTTAATCCTGTCCATGCTATTTATTAGTTTTCTGTTTTACTTTTTTTTTTGCATGCATGCATCTCGAGAGAAAAATGTGTCCCGTAAGGTCTGTGATGTACCCCTAAAACAGCAAATTAGGTGTCTGTGGCTTTTATTCTAGTCTATGATATGTTATGAATGTAACTAAATTGTCTAAAAAGCATTCCCAAAGCTCATCTTTTCCACATTACATTCTTTCTACATGATGATTCGCTTAACAGGACATAGGTCACCACCAAATAATGGTGGTCAGTACAGCCAGAAATTCTATCTGCAGATTTATGAAGAAAGAGCCAGTCATTCCAGCCCAGGAAATTTGCCTCTCTGTAGATTTTCTGAGATGATTTTGCAAGACTTAGAAAATTATAGGTATCTGTGAGAGCCTTCTTTGTTCCCTTAGCCACCTGAAACCTGAAAACACACCAACTGAACAGAGCTGTGGTTTGATATGTTCAGTTGGTATGTAAATAGACATATTTTCTAACACCCCGTGGCTGTTCTTAATGGTAAATCAGGAAAGTATAAGGTTAAGAGTGATTGGCACTAAACTACTATAAGTCATTATTTCAGGCAAATTTGACATGACATATAATAGGAAAAGAATCACAATCAGTGTCAAAGGCATCCATGTTTCCTTGTAAGGGTATAAATCATCAGTGAGCCTGACTGCTTTTCTTTTGCATTTCACTTTGGGACTGCAGTGTTGAGGTGGCCATTTGCGAGTATGATTGTCCTAGGAAACTATACAGTTTACTCATGTTTGCTTTATCAGATTTGAACATATATTTGAAATTCCAAGTAGTTTTGTGTGTTGTGAACAAAATTTAATTATATAACAGATGATAAAAAATTAATGCTTGCTGATTTTCAAGTTTATAGTCAAATTTTATCCATTTTTTAAAAAACTGGCAGGTAATTTGTGCCAATTACCTGTCATTTCTTGTCAATTGGATTTTACGTATATTTGAAATATAACAGTTCACATTTTGTTTAATGATATGTGTTTTGTATTCAGTCATAATATTTCCAAGGTAGGGAAGACTTTGAGTTGAATCCTGAAAAGATGAAACACATCTTGTACATGTGTGAATTTATGTTATTTTTATATTTATATAGTGTTTATTTCTTGACCTTTTATATGTTGTTCATTTCTTGACCTCCAGGGGGCCTTCCCTGATATCCTCCATCTCCACCCAAGCTGGGGAAGTTGCCCTTCTTTAGGACACCCTGGGCCTATTTATATTACTGATTCCTTCCTTCACTTTGGGCTTCTTGAGGGCAGGGTTTATAAGATGTTTATCTTTGCTCTCCAGTGCCTAACATAGTACTTAGTGGGTGTTGACTGTGACTGAGTGAAAGCTTAAAATGAAATAGAATAAGTTTAGCTTAATGCATTGAGACTGTCTCCTAAAGGTAATTGCCAAAGTAAGAGGCCCTGCCTGCATATTCATCTTCGTCTGGGCTTTACATACTGTTGTCATGATCAGTTTGGTGGATCTGTGAAGCCTCCTGAATGAACAGGCTGAAGACAAGGATACCCTTGTAATATTTCTGGTAAAAGGATTAAACAAAGAGAATAGCAGCTAGGATTATAGCTCATTCAGCACAGGAGAGTCAGAGAGTTACAAAGGTACACAAGCTGGAGTTCCAGACGCACAGATATACACAGATAACTATGAGATAAGATTGTATTACTAAGTGCCAGTAAGAAGAGTTTAAGCTATATGTGTTTGGGGAGTTCAGAAGAGAAATCACTTCTAATTTTGATTATTAGAGAAGGCTTTTTGGTTTGTTTGTTTTTCTAGAAGGAGATGAAGAGAATAGGTTTGAAAGATGGATGAGATTTCAAGAAGCACAGATGGAGACAAACTGATGGCAGCTAAAAGCATATGTAGTGTAAAAGTAGGAGGTTAGTTTGGAGAGACAGGAAAGGGCCAGAATTGGGGCATAATTCCTTAGGAATGATAATAGAATTTGCACGGTTTCATTTTTACCACATTGAGATTTATTCCCCTAGCACACTTAATCCAGAATACCAGAAGTCAACCAAGGTTACTATTTTGAAAACTATACTGTACAGCCTGCCCTTTACTCAGGGGTTGATTATGCAGGCTTAGTTTTTTTAATTTTTCATACTTTTTCTTCTTTTTCCTTCCTGTTATCTGCCTACAAATAACTCTTCTTCCCATAGTACCTCCATCAGAGTTAAAATCACGAGTCACTATTGCCTACTTATTAGCAGTTCTGTATAAGATCTGGTGAAAAGACAGTGTGGAAAGATAAGCTCTCCCACTGATAAATAGTTAAACCACATTAATTTGGACTGTAAAGACAGGTTCAAATTTACCAGAAAAGTATGGAGTAATTGTGTGAAAACACATTTTTCTTAAACACACTTTAAATCATTTCTGGCAATATCAGGTACTTAACTATTTATGTATTACTTGTTAGTAAGTTCCATGAAGTCACGAACCATGTCTGTCTCCCTTGCTGACCATTGTATCCCTAGCTTGCCCTTGACATAGAAACAATAAATATTTGGTAAATAAATTAAAAATACTTGATAGGCTAATTAATCTCACTTTTACACATACATTTATACATGTGTGTGATGTATGTGGTACATATAAAACTATATACTGAATAGAGTATAGATATTGTCAAAAATTGTGAAGGGTTTGAGCTTTACCCCATTCGCAAGTTAACAACTTAGCCTGCCAGAGTCTCATGGATGCTGAAGAAAATATGGGAGCGCTGGATCAGCGGTGAAGGATATTTTATTACCTACAACAGTGTGTCTGCATATGTGCCAGTTCCCCAAGCCTCAGTTCCCTTAGGGTGACATGAAGAGAGCCAGGTGATGCTTAAACACACGGTGAGTTACATTAAAAGACAGGAACCCCAAACTCAGGGAACCTGAAATTTTTGAAATGGGGAGGAAACATGCCTGCCCTTTTCAGAGACAGAGAGACACTGTCTCTGTCTTCCATAGCTGTTTGCTATAGAAGTGAACTTGAAAAGGTAATCTGGAGCAAAGACAATGCCTTTTTCTAAGATATGTGGAAATGTGATAGACCTGTGGAAAAGTATCTCCCAAGAGACATATACTCTAAAGGGCCTCTGTGAGGGCAACACTTTTCATCTAATCAAGGAATCAGCAAATCACAGCCTGCAAGCCAAACCCAGCCCACCACCTGTTTTTGTAAATAAAATTTTATTGGCACACAGACATACTCATTTAGATATTACTTACATGCTGCAATAGGCAAAGTCAAGTAGTTGCAGCAGAGAGCATATAGCATGCGAAGCCTCCGGTGTTTGCCATCATCTAGCCTTTACAGACAAAATTTGTTGACTGCTCAATCTAAACATTTAACTTTATGACAAGCCTTCATAAAATATTCCAAGCTTGCTTTTTTGTTCTAAAGTGTTTTCAGATTTTTTTAAAGTTATTCTGTAATCCCAGTTGACTTCTTCCCAATTATTAAGGGTTACCCTGTCTGTACTATAGTTTTTTCTTATTACAAAGGGTTGTTAAGAGCAATTATCAGTGATTACTGTATTCTTAACTTTTTTAGTTTTAAAAACAATCTTATAGCAAATTATCACAAGACAAGTATTTGGTTTATGAGCATTGCTTATTTGTCAGGCTGCATGCTTTTGAACCTCTGCCACAATCAGGTAACTAAAATATGCAAGTCATTATAATAAAGTGAATGAGCTCCCTGGGTTCTAGAATCCTACAGTCCCAGGTCTGCAACTTACCATTGAGATCCTTAGCAAGTTGTTTAACCCTTCTTTATTTTCCTCATCTGTATAATGGATATGCTCTTACTAACTTAAAGAAATACCATTGAGATTGAATAAAACAATGAAAATCTTAGCACATAGTATGCACTTTAAAATATAAACTTTCTTCCTAAAATATAAAGCGAAAAAGCAAGTCCTATATTTATATATCACTTTAGAGTTTTAAGAGCTAGAGTAGTCTTATTCCGTCTGCTGAATTTTTTATGGATAAGAGTATTGAGGCTCATATTGGTTATGTGACTTCAAGTCAAGGTGACAAAACTAGTTTGCAACTAAATTTAGATTAGAATTAAGTTCCCCTGATTCCCAATTAGTGTTCCTTACAGCATACTATGTACATTTGACTATTCCATACAGATGAGTAAAATACCTGAACAGTTACAGCTGACACTAGAACACAGTAGTGAGTTTAGGGTTTGTGGCCTCATAAAAAGAAACCATAAAATAGTAAAGTTGCCCTTGCTCTAAGTTAGCTTTGACTCAGAAGTTCTTAATATATTTTTATTATTTGTCTTTATGGAAAATATTATCTTGAAAGATGTCATATTACACACCTGCATTTGCTTGAAACTTGGTAGCTTGATAAATTGATAAGATAACTGGGTCATATGTTAAGTTTTTTGAAAAAGCAACCCAAACATAGATCCTAATAAAAGAATGTTACACATTTCCTTTTAAAGGCTAAAAAAGCATTTCTCAGGACTCTTAAATTACCATATTCTGATACCAAGGGAAAATAAAACCTGGACTTAGAGTCTTGTTTGTACTTAGAAGGTTTTCCGGACAGGAAGGCAGTCTTGATGCAATGCAGTAAGCCACAATACCAGTGGGGCATTACAGGTGAAAAATCTGCAGCTGTACCCCTTCACCACAATGTATTACAACTGTACGCTGGAATATTTCCTGTACAGAAATAGGGTTTGGTTAACTTTGTTTCCCAAGAGTAGATCACATTAAAATGTTATAAAATCATGATTTCCTGCATTTTGAATACTTGTGGTTTCTCAACTGGTTCCAATATTTTAAGTTTTCTTTTTTTTTTGTATGACTGCTATTAGTTGAAGATGTATAGAAGCTTTTCTTTTCCTTCTTCAAAATCAACTAAAAAGCAGATACATGTAAAAACTGGTATTATAAGCTAAAAAATTTGAGATTATATACATATTTGTATTTTATGCCATTATTAAATGGTAGGTTTATACTTTGAAATAGAAGCATAAAAAACTGACATGCTGCTATTAGAATACATTTTATTTTTAATTAACTATTGAAAAGTATCTCTACTCAGTTGCTTTTGTTTTGTGTGATGAATATGTTTCTCCTCTTATAATTTTTTTTGTTTGTTCTTATAAATAATTGATTGTAAAAATGTTCTTCATGTTTAAAAGGACAGTCACTTAGGTCCAGTAATAATCATAAATAGAAACCACATCTGTATTTGCAGAGGCAAAGCTGGTTTTTTACCTTGTTAGGTTTTAATGTTTATATTGCTCTTTACGTATCTTAATTTCTATAGTAATACATAGATGTCCATTTATTCTAAGTTCTATAATAATATATAATAAATATATAATAAATTGTAAATAATATATAATAATTATCCTAGTTTATGTAATGATACAATGTATATATACATTGTCTCTTTCAGTCACCAATCAATCCACTATTTTATGCTCAGACCTCACATTCTATATTTTAACTATCCACTTACCTACTCTCTAGTCATCAATTAAAAACTCTTTATCTACCTCTTAATTTTTCTAGTGCATTCCCCACTGGGGAATATATCTGGTCTTATCACCACTTTGACATTGTGATAAATGTAGTGTATCCTTTTACTTGCTTAATGAGATAAAATAACTTTCTGTTAACAAAATAAGGGTTTTACAACAATTAACGCTTTCAAAAGTTATCAACTAGGAATGTTCCAGTGTGAAAAACCCTTTTCCCACCCAAGGGTGTAGGTCAGAAAGAATTCGAAGAAATCGATACTTGAGGCAGTCGATAACAGAAAACTGTAAAGCTAAACAAAAGGCTCAAAAGGAAGAGCTGGGGAATGAGATGTCCACACAGACTTTGAAAAGTTCCAACAGATTCCTGGGAAACTAGGAGAATATGTACATGCATAAATCTGTGCACTTACCCCAAGCTCTGCACATGCTAAGAATGACCTAAGAATGCCCTGTGCTCTCACCTCAGGCTGACCTTAAGGCTCTGCACAAGCAGGAAGGAAAGGCCAGGGGAGAGTTGAGGGCATGCCTTAACAGGCACATAGAGCCCCTCAGCAGAGACTGGGTATACTTGTTTCCAGGCCTTTAAGGAAATCTCTGTCTAATTATTAGCTGACCACTAAGCTCACCAAGTAGAGACTTCAGTGGCCACATATAAAGAAAACAGACTTTTTAGAATTAATTCATAAATGTTAGTAACAACAACAACAAAAAAAGGAGAACAAATATCAATGACAAGAAGCCCTGGGGAAGGGAGTCTGATTTCCACAGTTGCCATTATTTATTAATAATATAATAATAGTAATATAGTTAATATTTATTAATATAATAAAATTGTATATCATTTATAATGTCCACTTTCCAACAAAAAAGTATGTGCTCTGCAAAGAAACAAAGTCTGACCCATATACAGAGGAAAAAAGTAATCAGTAGTAACTGTCCCTAAGATGCCCAGATGTTGACCTCACTAGACAGACTTGAACTGTCTATTTTGAATATGTTCAAAAAAACCTAAAGAAAGCCTTGTCTAAAGGACTAAAGGGAAATATGAGAATGATGTCTCACCAAATAGAGAGTATCAATAAAAAGATAGAAATTGTAAAGAAAAAGAAATCCCAGAGTTGAAAAGTATAAAAAGTGAAATGAAAAATTTACTAGAGGGGCTCAATAGCAGATTTGAGCAGGCAGAAGAAAGAAGCAGTGAATTTAAAGATAGGTCAACTGAGATTATTGAGTGTTGAAAACAGAAAGATAAAAGAATGAAGACAAGTGACCAGAGCATTAGAGACTGTGGAATACCATCAAGTGTACCAATATGTGCGTGAGGGGAGGCCTAGAAGGAAAGGAGAGAAAGGAGAATAAAGACTATTTGAAAAGCTAATGGCTGAACATTTCCAAAATTTAATTAAAAACATTAGTCTGCACATCCAGGAAGTTCAATGAACTCCATGTAGAAGAAACTCAAAGACTTCCATACCAAACAATCAACCTATCCAAAAAAAAAAAAAAAAACCACACTGACTGCAACTAGAGAGAAGTGGCTCATCATATGTAAGGGGATACTCAGTAAGATTAACAGCTGATTTCTCGTCAGCAACCATGGAGACCAGAGGCAGAGAGATAACATATTCAAAGTGCTGAAAGAAAGAAAAAGCAGCTAGAGAGAAAATAATTGCCAAATTAAGTAACTATAAATGACTGGGATTAATGGTAAGGGTCAAAATATATTCTGCATTCAGATTTCTTTCTATGAATCCACTTTAAAGAAACTGAAACTGGAAATTGTAAATGCTACATTATGGAGTCTATTTTTCTTCTTTAATCGAAAGGTAATTAGTTTAAGGAGCGAAGGATTTATAGCCAAAAGGTCTGCCACTTACTAAATGTGTAACCTTGAACATATTACCTAACTTCTTTAAGCCACAGTTCACTTATCTGTAAAATGGGAATAATGTATTCCTCACTAAGATAATATACAAAAAAAGTCTGTAAATTGTAAAAGGCTGTTCTTCTACCACAGCTTCCATCAGTATTTTTATTACTGCTACTACCAAAATCACGGATAATGATGGAAAAGCGAACTGTTTTACCCCTCCTGTACTGACCTGTTAATTGGTGCCCTGAGAAATCTGGAAATGTAGTGGGAGGAGTGATAAAGATGGTATCCTCTGATGTAACCTAGCCTTAATAACTTACTACTGAATGGAATTTCCAGCTCTGTGCTCACTAAACAGCCCTACACAGTCAGCTAGGCTCTCTATTTCTTCATAATATAAAGGAAAGGACAGTTGAATCAGATTGATAGAATGTATCACTTGCTAAATACTACCACCTCTTTATTATGTACGTGAATACAGGGAACACACTTCCTCTGTATCCTTTTCTTAGGTTGCTTGGTGGCACTGAGTGGGCAAAGGGGCAATGGCCCAGCTTTAGCAGTCCCTGGACAAAGAATTCAGACCTGTTTATCTATGAGCAGATGGGCAGTTGCAACCCTGCTAATAGTCTTGGCAGTACTATTAAATAATAAAAACAAATTAAGTGCCAAAATATTCTTTGTACCAAAAATATTTTTAAATGGCCAACACACATGCAAATCTTCCCAAATTAGCCATCAAATGGAAACAAATCTTGGAATCATATTTTAAGTGCAAAAATACATGTGCTTTTACCAACTGGCAGATATACAACCTAAAATATATTCATATGCAGAGACCACATATGCTTAGAGTACAGTTTATTATATATGGCTGGCTAATTTTTTAGGTCCTGTCAAATAATGGATAGGAAAACAAAATGTAATAAAAATATATATAATCTTGACAGTCATTTGAAATGTACCATGTGTTACATGTGGAATGTTTTCCAGTGAAACCAATTTACTTGTTCCCACTTCCCATGACTCAGTACTAGATATTTAGGCTTTCTAAACTATTTTTGGCAACCAAACTTTCTTGGAATAGTCATCTTTCCTTCAAGTTATTCAGTGCAAGCATTAATAATAAATCCTCAGTTATAGATATGTAACTAAAAATCATTCACATCATCTCCTTCAAACCTAAAAGCACAAAATAAAGTTATTTTAAATAGATCACACAAAATAGAGCCCAGATTTATTCCTGAGAAGAATTAATTGCCGCCATATGAATCACAATGTGGCTGCGTTAGATTTTGAGTTTAATTCCGTTACTGCTAGACCAGAGATTAGCTGGGCAGTGTCTACCTCTGACTGAAAGGCAAAGGAAGATGAGTGAGCTAATGAAAAGTTTGTTAAAAGTGGGTGTGATTGCAAAGTAATTTGAAAGGAGAGCTCAGTATATAGAACAAAACCTTTTTAGAATAGAAGGCTGTAAAAAAGATTATTTTTTCAGCATCTATCTTCATTCATAAATTTTAAAACTATTTATTGAGCATATACCATGTACCTGACTCTGTGCTATGAGTTTATTGGAGAAATAGCTGGAGTTCGTTAAGAATGCTTGTCAGAGAACACACGGAATGCAGCCAGGCCTCAGGAAGGAGCAGTAGGCTACTTTTAGAACCACAGCCATTGTCCCTACCCTCCTAAATGAGGTCTTAATTCCAACACACGCCTCGCTTCCCTCTTTTCTAGTCACTACCCAAACTGTAAGATTTAGCCCCTCTTGCCTAGATACTGATTTGTATCCCTTTTTCCTTCCCTTACCAAAACTCCTTTCTCCTCTACCTCCCAAACCTTTCCACTGAGCCCTCTGGAACACCTGTTCTGTGACTAGTGAACTTCCCTAAACCTCAGCCTCTTCTTCAAGAATTTCCTCTACCTCTTCACCTTAAATGAAATTCTGCTGTCCCCTGGGACTCTGTACACCACTGTAACCCGCCCTGTGGTGGAAGCAGTTTATTCTCCCACATCGTTTTTACCTCAGGGTCAGGAGATAAGGTGCTCTGCTGCTCACCTATGCCACTTGCCTGTACTCGTCTCCCCTCCTGTAAAGGCTTCCTGCTTTTTTGATACTCCTTCCATCCAATTATATCACCCTCACCCCTCTTCGTTGTTGCCATCTGCTATGTATTTGGTCGTCTGCCCTCATTCTCAGAAGTCTTCAGCCGGTGGCTTCCAGCCTTTTCTCTCACTGCCATCGACATCCATGTGAGAGAGCCCCAGCCAAGACCCCAGCTCCTCACTCTAGTGATCTCCTGCGCCACTCCGTCTAAGTGCCCACTGCCACACGCGAGCCCTGGAGCCTGTCAGCATCCCAAGCTGCTCCACCTCCTAAATCGGTCATTCCAGCATCCTGCTCTTAGCCACAGTCTGTCCATCTCTCCAGCCCGCTCATTCGGCAAGCCCCAGTACACTCATTCATTAAACCGTAGAGAAATCCGTAGTTCTCTGCTTTCTCCCTATCCATCAGCTTACTCTGTTTTCACATCCCCTTTCAACCATTTTACCTTCTTAATTCGCCATTTAAAACACCTTCTTGCAAATAAGTACCCTAAACTTCATTGTTCTCTCTCTTTCCGTTACACTCTCCTGACGAAAGGCTAAGTGGTTGAGTCTACAGGTATGTATCAACACAGTTAACTCCCTCTCCAACTCTCTAGAATAGCCAACTCCATACTCAAGATTTCCACTTGGATGGCTCACTGATGCCTCCAACTCAGCTTGTCTAAAAATGAACTTATGATCTCCCCTCTTCCACCTGACACCACAAACCTACTCCCCAATGGGACAAATCAATCTTACCCATCCAAGTAAATGACATCAGCACCCATACAGTTGCTTGGGCCAGACACCTGGGGGTCATCCTTAACACCTCCCTCTCCTATATCTAATCAGTCAACAGATTTTTATTCCTCGAGAATCTCCCACATACCACTCCATTGCCACCAACCATACTATAAGCCATCTACATTTCTAGCACAGATCACTGTCCTAGCCTCCTAATTGTCTGTTCACATCCGTGCTTGCCCCATTCTCTTTTAATACATTCTCTACACAGTATCCAGAAACTTTTAAAAACATAAATTTGACTTTAAGCATTGCTTCTTTGCTTAAAACCCTTCAAAGATATCTCATTGACATTAAGATAAAGTCCAAAATCCTTATCATGGACTAAAATAATTTAGTTTTTATTATCTACATTTCACAAATGAGGGAACTGAGGCCCAGAGTCATTAAATAAGGTGCTCAAGGTCATAGAGCAGTGATTAAGGGTCAGGGCCAGGATTTTATCCCAAGTGAATGTAATACCAACAAGAGATTTTTTTTATGTTGGAGAAATTTTAAAAATAAAGATTATATGATTTATAAACCTGTGGCTCAATGTATATTTCAGTGGACAGTTGACTAAAATTACCTTTAAAATACTAATTGTACTGAGTGTTGTTATCAGCTTTTCTTTTGAGGTTTTGAGGACAAAAATGTTCTTAACATGGGGGAAAGGATTAATATGTGACTTTTGCAAATGCACTTATAGACATACAATCTTAAACTTTTTAAACAGAAGTTTCATTTATTAATACCCCTTTATTAACCAAGGGAAATAGGGCATATAAAGGAAAATCCTGACAAACACGTAACACATATTTTATGATGTATTTCTATAGTAGTTCTCTATTGTTTTCTAAATTTTGAAAGGAGCCTGGAATGTTCCAATTGAAGTATGTAACCTCAGAACCAGCCTCCCACAAAGTTGTGAACTAAATAAAATTTTTCTTTGGCTTTCTTCCAAATCTCTCTTTTTGAACTTTCACAGTTTCTCTTTGCCTAAGCCCCAGTGTTGGTACAGTTTACTTTCATTGCCCTTAAACTACCTAATGGCTTCCCACAATGGTTCCCAGCTTGCATTGCCTTTTATTATGGATTTATTCCAACTGTCTCCTGTACATCAAAACTTGCTAGTACTTTTTTCTTAAGGCCTCACTCTGCTTTCCAGCGTGACGGCCAATTTTCATAAGCTATTATACATGAATTTTCTTTTAACTAATTATTTATTTTTGCCTGCGTTGGGTCTTCATTGCTGTGCATGGGTTTTCTCTAGTTGCAGGAAGCAGGGGCTACTCTTCGTTGTGGTGCGCGGGCTTTTCATTGCGGTGGCTTCTCTTGTTGTGGAACACAGGCTCTAGGCGTGCGGGCTTCAGTAGTTGTGGCGCACGGGCTCAGTAGTTGTGGTGCACGGGCTTAGTTCCGCGGCATGTGGGATCTTCCCAGACCAAGGCTCGAACCCTTGTCCCCTGCATTGGCAGGAGGATTCTTAACCACTGAGCCACTAGGGAAGTCCCTATTGTACATTAATTTTAATGGAAAACTTCTGGAGACAATACCAGAAACAAGTCTTTTTTTCACCCTATTTGCTGTGTAACCTCTCTACCAAGAAGATGATTTTTGAACTTTACATTCTGTTAATTCGTTACTAATTTTTAAAAAAGATAGGTATTTTAAATACGCTTTTCTAAACTCATTTGCCCTCTCCCATGAGATTCTTATGTGTCTCACCCCACTTCCCATATCTTATCCATTTCTACTTATGACTTTCTTAAGCTAAAGGACTGACTTACTGGCAGTCTAGAAAGGAGTTAGGCAAGGAGATATTCCTTTATCTCTCAAGTAATAGACAACATACAGGGAAATATTTTAATAGATATGCAGCAGAAAACCATATTGAACTCTGATTACAAGGTTCCTGAACATTCAGGCTCAAGGTTTATTATTTTCTTCCCACAGGTCCAACCCATTGTTAAGACATCTAACAAGCAGGACTCTTATTCACAACCTACCTGATTCTTTTAACAATACCCAAGCTTCAGAAGTGTTCTTTGAGCATGAGAAGGATAAATAATTAGCAACTAACATTTCTTAAGCTTTTATTATGTGGTATTAAATGGAAGGCTTTGTCTCTTTTAATCCTCACAACAATTCATGAGATAGTTCTGTTATTATCCCCTTTTTAGGGATATGAGTACTGATGTTAGAAAAATTAATTTACCCAAGAACTCATAGCTAATGGAACTAGAAATTGAATCCCATTAGGTATAACTCCAAAGTTTATGCTTTAATCTTCTATACTTCTTTGTGGAGAATTTTTAATGTGCCATAGATGGACTGACTCACCCAGGATATGTGTATTTGTTCATTCATGAATTATTCATTCATTCATTCAGCAACTTTTTTTGAACATTCAGTGTATACAGTTTGCCAGGCTCTGTGAAAATCCAAAGCTTAGCCAAATGGAAATCATTCCCTCAAGGAATGTGTCTACCAGCGAAAATGTCATGTATAGAAATAACTGTAACATGAGGTGTATAGTGATAAGAGCTATGAAACAGATTCCCATTTTTAAAAACTATTGGAGTTCAGAAAAGGGAAAGCATTTCTCCATCTGGGAGGTGAAAAGGCTCAAAGAAAGGTGGTATTTCATTTGGACCTTGATAGATGGGAAAGATTTAAACATTAGACAGTGAGAAACCAGGGATTCTACGGGTATTTGAGGCTGAGAGACAGTATAGGAACAAAGACCCAGAGAGGGGAAAGTTAGAAAAATGTATGTCATGGAAAGCAGAAGAGGGAGAATTTCAAGAAATGGTAGCTAAAAGTAGAATTTATGGATATGTCACTTGTCCTTATCACTAACCAAAACATATGCTCATGAAATCATTCCCTCAAGGAATGTGTCTACCAGCGAAAATGTCATGTATAGAAATAACTGTAACATGAGGTGTATAGTGATAAGAGCTATGAAACAGATTCCCATTTTTAAAAACTATTGGAGTTCAGAAAAGGGAAAGCATTTCTCCATCTGGGAGGTGAAAAGGCTCAAAGAAAGGTGGTATTTCATTTGGACCTTGATAGATGGGAAAGATTTAAACATTAGACAGTGAGAAACCAGGGATTCTACGGGTATTTGAGGCTGAGAGACAGTATAGGAACAAAGACCCAGAGAGGGGAAAGTTAGAAAAATGTATGTCATGGAAAGCAGAAGAGGGAGAATTTCAAGAAATGGTGGCTAAAAAGCATATTTAAAATACCTATCTTTTTTTAATGCTCTGTTTCATCACCCTGTTAGCCTCTTATGCATATCCATTTTGTGCCCCTTTCTTCCATTTAGCACGTTGCCATACATGGATGCTCAAGTCCCCATTTAAGGAAAAGAAACTGTTATAGATGGAGGTAAAATTTATTCCCATTCAAAGATTTAGAATCACTTATTTAGGAAAGGAAGGTTAAGGAGAAATGTATTCATTCAGGAAGCTTTTATTAATATCCTGTTATGTTCCCAAAACTGTTTGATGCTAATATTTTTAAAAATAATATGCCATTTTTGCCTTAAGGATCACAGAGTCAACTAAAGGAGACAACCATGTAAATAAGGAATGGCGAAATGTAGTAACTTCTATGATAGAGGAGTAAGTTAGATATGGAAGTGACACAAGAGAGGCAGTGACCAGTTCTGAGAATGGTCATAATTAGGAAATGCTTCCAAAAGAGGAGACACATCTGAGCCCAGTCCTTTTTTTTTTTTTTTTAAGACAAATGGGATCAACCCACATGTTCTATTTTGAAGCTTAATTTTTTTTAAGTTAATAATATATCTTGAGTGTCTTTTGTGTTAGTATATATAGGTATTCCTTATTCATTTTAACGGTTGTACAGATTCCATTCTATAGATCTGCATGTTATATTTAATTCCATATTGATGGATATTTGTATTTTTCCAATTTCTTACTAATACAGTACTGAAGTAAACACACATACGTACACACACACACACTTGTATTGGAATATCTGTAAAACAAATTCTTAGATGTATCCTTCCAAGCATTTAATAGATATTGCCAAATTATTCTTCAAAAATAATGGGTAGAAATGCTTTTCCCACACCTCTACAGAAATTGGAAATGTCAGTCTTTTCAAACTTCCAGATTAATAAATAAAAATACTACATTATTGCTTTAATTTGAACTTATGTAAGTATTAGTGAAGTTGAGTATCTTTGCATGTTTACTGGCTGGTTATATCTTTTCTTCTGTAAATTAATTGCCGTCAGAATCTGGGATTTTACCTTATGCAAGCTAATGTTTTATGGATACTGACAGAATATATTAGACTTTTGGGTCAGAAACGAAGAATATTATTGCTCGTGGCACAGCAAACAGTGTGTGCATCATGTTTGCATTGGTTTCTCTTGCCCCCAAGTTCCCACAAGGGCGATACAGAAGGGCCCCCAGGGGGATGCTCTGCACGCAGTAGATAAATGGCACAGCATGGAACATGGAGCTTGTCAAATCAACCTCTTTTAGAGCAAGTCTGCTCTTTGTCCTGGAAAGAAACTTTACCTCATCACTCAGAGATACTTTCTGCAAACAGAACCTGGGAAATGGTCCCTGTTAACAGCTTTCAGGGCCTTGCATCCTTTACATACCTAGCAAGAACATGCAGGGACGTTCAGGGCCTCTTGCAACAACTGCCTTTGCTTGTTTTTCTATATGCTTACTTAATCATTTTCTCATTGATTTGTAGGAGCTCTCTGCTCTCACAACAAGTGTTTGTAGATCTGTCATTGACTATTACCTGTTTTATCCTAACCTTGCTTTTTATTAATTCTGATGTTATCAGTTGTGAGGTTTGCTTGTTTGTTGTTTCTTTTACCATCCGCGGGTTTCACGCCATACACAGAAAAGGCTACCCTATTATGATAAAAATGTTAACTGATTTTTTCTCTTATGTTCTCAGTGTTTAGCCTTTAATATTTTGATCCTTTTTTTTTTTTAACATCTTTATTGGGGTATAATTGCTTTACAATGGTGTGTTAGTTTCTGATTTATAACAAAGTGAATCAGCTATACATATACATGTGCTCCCATGTGTCTTCCCTCTTGCGTCTCCCTCCCTCCCACTCTCCCCCTCCCACCCCTCCAGGCTGTCCCAAAGCCCCGAGCTAATATCCCTGTGCCTTGCGGCTGCTTCCCCCTAGCTATCTACCTTACTACGTTTGTTAGTGTGTATATGTCCATGACTCTCTCTCGCCCTGTCAAAACTCACCCTTCCCCCTCCCCATATCCTTAAGTCCGTTCTCCAGTAGGTCTGCGCCTCTATTCCTGTCTTATCCCTAGGTTCTTCATGACATTTTTTCC
>NW_020174423.1:3073293-3083385 GCF_003031525.2 Neophocaena asiaeorientalis asiaeorientalis | reverse complement strand
ATGCTCTGTTTCATCACCCTGTTAGCCTCTTATGCATATCCATTTTGTGCCCCTTTCTTCCATTTAGCACGTTGCCATACATGGATGCTCAAGTCCCCATTTAAGGAAAAGAAACTGTTATAGATGGAGGTAAAATTTATTCCCATTCAAAGATTTAGAATCACTTATTTAGGAAAGGAAGGTTAAGGAGAAATGTATTCATTCAGGAAGCTTTTATTAATATCCTGTTATGTTCCCAAAACTGTTTGATGCTAATATTTTTAAAAATAATATGCCATTTTTGCCTTAAGGATCACAGAGTCAACTAAAGGAGACAACCATGTAAATAAGGAATGGCGAAATGTAGTAACTTCTATGATAGAGGAGTAAGTTAGATATGGAAGTGACACAAGAGAGGCAGTGACCAGTTCTGAGAATGGTCATAATTAGGAAATGCTTCCAAAAGAGGAGACACATCTGAGCCCAGTCCTTTTTTTTTTTTTTTTAAGACAAATGGGATCAACCCACATGTTCTATTTTGAAGCTTAATTTTTTTTAAGTTAATAATATATCTTGAGTGTCTTTTGTGTTAGTATATATAGGTATTCCTTATTCATTTTAACGGTTGTACAGATTCCATTCTATAGATCTGCATGTTATATTTAATTCCATATTGATGGATATTTGTATTTTTCCAATTTCTTACTAATACAGTACTGAAGTAAACACACATACGTACACACACACACACTTGTATTGGAATATCTGTAAAACAAATTCTTAGATGTATCCTTCCAAGCATTTAATAGATATTGCCAAATTATTCTTCAAAAATAATGGGTAGAAATGCTTTTCCCACACCTCTACAGAAATTGGAAATGTCAGTCTTTTCAAACTTCCAGATTAATAAATAAAAATACTACATTATTGCTTTAATTTGAACTTATGTAAGTATTAGTGAAGTTGAGTATCTTTGCATGTTTACTGGCTGGTTATATCTTTTCTTCTGTAAATTAATTGCCGTCAGAATCTGGGATTTTACCTTATGCAAGCTAATGTTTTATGGATACTGACAGAATATATTAGACTTTTGGGTCAGAAACGAAGAATATTATTGCTCGTGGCACAGCAAACAGTGTGTGCATCATGTTTGCATTGGTTTCTGTTGCCCCCAAGTTCCCACAAGGGCGATACAGAAGGGCCCCCAGGGGGATGCTCTGCACGCAGTAGATAAATGGCACAGCATGGAACATGGAGCTTGTCAAATCAACCTCTTTTAGAGCAAGTCTGCTCTTTGTCCTGGAAAGAAACTTTACCTCATCACTCAGAGATACTTTCTGCAAACAGAACCTGGGAAATGGTCCCTGTTAACAGCTTTCAGGGCCTTGCATCCTTTACATACCTAGCAAGAACATGCAGGGACGTTCAGGGCCTCTTGCAACAACTGCCTTTGCTTGTTTTTCTATATGCTTACTTAATCATTTTCTCATTGATTTGTAGGAGCTCTCTGCTCTCACAACAAGTGTTTGTAGATCTGTCATTGACTATTACCTGTTTTATCCTAACCTTGCTTTTTATTAATTCTGATGTTATCAGTTGTGAGGTTTGCTTGTTTGTTGTTTCTTTTACCATCCGCGGGTTTCACGCCATACACAGAAAAGGCTACCCTATTATGATAAAAATGTTAACTGATTTTTTCTCTTATGTTCTCAGTGTTTAGCCTTTAATATTTTGATCCTTTTGGAATTGACTTACATATAGGAATGATGTAGGGACCCACTTTGGTTTTACCAAATGGCTAACCAGTTCTTGCAACCTCATTTCCCGTCCTTCCCATACTTGTTTGAAATGGTACCTTCATCACATACTAAAATTGATCTGTACTTACATATTATTATTTTTTTCTTCTTCTAATTTTGATCCTTTTGGAATTGACTTACATATAGGAATGATGTAGGGACCCACTTTGGTTTTACCAAATGGCTAACCAGTTCTTGCAACCTCATTTCCCGTCCTTCCCATACTTGTTTGAAATGGTACCTTCATCACATACTAAAATTGATCTGTACTTACATATTATTATTTTTTTCTTCTTCTAATCTATTTGTATGTTACTACTCCAACCTTATCTTTTAATTTTAATTAGTGTAGCTTTATAATAGACTTAGCATCTGGTAGAATTTGTTCTCCACTCTTTCTCCTTTATTTAAAAACTTTCTTGACTGTTTCCACATATTATTCTTGAATGAGTCTTTTGAAATAAAGTAGATAAACAGGATGAATATAACTATGAAAAGAAATCCTAAACTACTGTCCTTTACAACTGTATCCCCTTTTAAAAGTCTCATTAATGTTATAACTTTTATGAAGATTCAAGTTGCATGTCAACAGATACAGAAACATCATTTCTGTTTGCGTCTTCTAAAATCTTCTTTCTTTTAATATAGATTCCTTGTAGTTTGGAATACTGGGATGAACTCCAGAAGGTTTTTGTTGCATTTCGAGAATTTAGTCTGTCTGAAAGCAAAGTTTGTGAACTGCAGTTGCCAGATATCAATCTTGTGAATGACCAGAAGAAACTGGTATCCTCGGATCTTTGGAGAATTGTTTTGAACAGCAGCCAAAATGGAGCTGATGACCAAAGGTAACTCAGTGAACAAAGTGAAAAATGAAATAGTGGCATTATACTAGGAAACAATCATCAAGTCATCTTATCTAGTGTCCCCTCACTTAGCTATATCGCAGCTCTCTAACAGCTGCATCTGTCTGAACTACAGATGAGAACCAGGAAGCGAGATAGAAGCTGATGTTTTAAAGTCTGTGTACTAAAAATTCCTGTTACTGTGAGCTCTAAGAACCTGTTCCTTAAATATAAAAGGAAAAAAGAGCAAAAAACAAACTTCAAAAAAAACAAAAATCCAGTTATCCTGAGCTAAAAAGTATAGAGGAAAAGAGCCATACACACTTCAATAGACTCTTAATGACACAGTCATCAATATGTGTAAATGTTAACCCTGGGGCATTAAAAGAAACGTTAAGTAAATTGAATTGTCTCCTTCCTTTTGGAACTACTTCCTTCTTAAGGGTTTTTTTAAAAAACTTTAAAAGACCTCCAGACATTAGGAAAACTTGACTAACAAAATAATTTATACTCAAGATTTCAGATAGCCAAAGTTTTATTCAGCTCTTGAGTCTATTTGACTATAATGTATCTCTAGAGCTGTAGACTTCAGGTATTCTGAATCGTGTCCCCAGAACTTCCTGTTCCACACCTCCTACAGGATATCTGGTGAGTGACAAAACATGGCCAGATTGTCCCTATTTCCAGTATTTGCCTGCTTAATACATCCACTAACTTAGAGTAGAGAAAAAATGACTCCAGCAATTTATTCTTCAAGTGCTCCTTCTAGTTTACATATCCTTATTCCGTCTTTCTGTTCATGCTCCCCTAAATGACAAGAAAAAGAAACTAAATCACCATCAATGGAACAGTTTTTTGGGTCATATGATATGTGTACTATGGGCCTGTGCCTATCTTGCTGCCCATCACTTTCAATGTCCTACCTTCTAATTCTCCTGACGAGTTTGCTCTAGCATTATCTTATTCTTTGTATATAATCCACCCCCCTTTTTTTCCCCCAAACAACATTTTGACACTAACAAAAAGAAAAAAAATCCACCGTTCCAACACCCTGTGATTGAACTGTTTTCTCTTTTTTGTTACCTTTATTTTTGCCCATCATTGTGTGCCTTTACAGGGTTATAATCATAGCACACCATTTTGTATTCTAATTCCTGTTTTATATTATAGATAGTTGTGAATGCTTTCTCTTTTTGTAATTAATAGTAATATATGTTCATTGAAGAACGTCTGGGAAATAAATAAAATAATACCACCCATCATCATATCACACCGAGATAACCTCTGTTCACATTAGTCCGTAGCATCACAGTCTTTTTCGTTGATTACTTTGTATGCTTAATAATAATATGTTTTTTACTTTATGATTTCTATTTCTAGGTCATTTGGGCTCTTTAAAAATAATTGCCTTCCCAGTATATTACCTAGTAATGTATGACTGGTGAAAATATATTAGAGGAGTAGGGTCTTGATTTTACCTATATGAAATGCAGCAGTGAAAAGAACACCCATCCTGGGAGGAGTTAGCAGATGGATAGAAAGATTGCCTATTCTAAGCATAGGTTACCTAGTCAGAAACCAGGAAATCTCAGAAAACAGAGCCATGGGTAATGAATTTTTTTTAAATCGGAGTTTCATTATTAATATCAAGTTAGAAATCATTTCTTGATTCTAATTATCAAAGAATGCATTTTCATCATTGAAAGAAGCATTTTGGACAAGGTTAATTCCTTTGAATCTGAAACATTCATGAAAATCACTTTGTGGTAAGCTTAGCACTGCAGAAATGTGGAACCTTTAGGGAATGGAAATTTATGCAGACAGTCAAATTTAGGCAGTTTTTCACCAAGCTTTCGACATTGTAATCACAGATCTTTTGTCCTCACCTTGGATTTTTCAACTTGTCTAATATTTCACAATTGATCTTGCTTTAAATTGTTCGACATTAAGCATTTTTCAGGTAGAAATTGATATTAGTGAAATTAAATTTAAAGAGCTGGTTTAAAAATCAACATAATAAAACTCTATTAAGACATTTTTCAAAGAGAACAGTAAATAAATTTCATCCAATTTCTTGAAGGAAAGCATCAGTGCTTTGATGATATGTCGACATTACACATAGTTAGATCCAGTATATTCTGTCATGAGAAATCTAAAACTGGATAAAAACCTGACACTTTTATGATTAGAGATTATCGTATCTTAAATAATATTTATGGTTTGAGAAGGATATGCATCAGACTGTTGTACATTACTGGAAGAAAGTTCGTAAGAATAAGTCCCATGAAGCTTAATCTAAAAAATAAAGCATCCTGCCCACAGTTGTCAAAAGTGCAACAGTGTAGGATATTTAGTGGTAATGGCATCACTGTGTGTATGCAAATAGAAGCACTATTTATTAGGGATTTTCAAATTAGCAGACCTGGGTTTAAGTCCTGGCTCCATCACCAACTAGCGGTTTGGCCCTGAGAAACTGATTTCTACGCTGAGGCCTTAAGGAATGGATAGGAGCTAACCAGTCTGAGGGGTGGCAGGTAGCCTTCGGTACAAAGGACTGGAGACCAAAGATTCACTCTCTTAAACCTTGGTCTGTTTATCCCATACAGGCATATTATCTTTAATTCAACCCCCGTGTATCTGTAATAATTATTTTCCACTATCTTTAATTAATGAATGGTTTGCTTGATCATATGAAAATGAATGATGGGTAGCTGTTGTTTTTTTCAAGGTAGCATTGGAAGGAGAGTAACTTAAGCTTAGTTTCCACAATAGTATTGAACTTTAGTAGAGTTTTCTTTCTATTTGTGGTGCACTGGACTGAAGCAAGAGATACAGCCTTTAAGCCCTGATCAGGGTATCCATTTCAGCTATTTATTTTTAATCTCAGCATGTATGTATTTGCCCACCCCCACTGCCCACTGCTGAAGCCTAAATAAACCCCTTTTCCCAGTAGGTCCTGATAAGAAACAGACAGCACACTCAGACTGGTTAACTGAGGAGAGTTTACTGTAAAGACTATTTACAAAAGTGTTGGCAAGGTGAAGGGATAGGACAGTACCCTGAGGCTAGAAACCATGGGGAACCATCCCACTCTTAGTCCTGAAAGAGCCAGGTAATAGAGCCGTTACCAAAACTAACCCAGAGTGGGTGGTTGTAGCTGTTTTTGGTGGAGGGACCAACAATGTGCAGAGACGTGGCTAAGAAGGAGCCAGGAGAATATGAGTCCTTCCGCCACTCTCTTCACACCTTCTGATCTCCCTTGGGCACCTTCCACTGGCCGAACTAAAAGACAAGCCAAGGACAAAGCAGCTTGTTGATACAGTCAGGGGCAGAGAAGAGGATGGGGAGGGGTAGAAAGTGGATTTAGAGAGCAAACAAGATAGCCAGCAAGCACACGCTGTATTTGGAATTTACAGTTTCTTACCTAGTGATGGGACCTAGGCGGAAAGATGAGAAATGGCTGGTGGGCCCAACTCTCAGGCTTTGGGCCACTCTACTAGGTTCCCTGAGTTTGGTATCAACCAGATGTCTTCTGATGGACAAGAACAACTTTCTGCTTTGTTTCCACCTCTTACCCTCACCCCAAATGGCTAACTCCAGAAGTATGTGACTATCTAAAGTCACAAGTTACAGGCAATTATTGTGTTACACAGTAATAGCTGTGAAGATCTTGATATATATGTCCAGTTAACTTTATGACAAATTGTTTGATGATAATGCTAAGCTGTTTACCTGTGCCGAGTCTTTGGTGGTTTTGTCCATATTACATGGTCACTTTCTCACAATGTTAAAAGGTGAGAGTAGATTGCTTACAAGGACTTTTTATCCCCACCCACAAAACGTTGGTTCATAGAAGGACGGCATCCTGGAAAAAGAAGTGTGTGGCTCTTTCTTCATGTGATGAAAATGGAAACTCTGTTGAGTTTTTTAGAGTGCAAAATAAAAAAAATAAGATTTTCTCCTTCTCCCTAAAGATCCTGTAAGTCGCTGTCCACTCATATTTAGTGATCTTTGAGACAGTGGTCCACAGCTTTTTGTGTATGTGAGGAAGAGATGCTTTTTATTTACCAAACCTTCATTCTTGTGTGTATAGCCAGTGCAGGAATCAGAGGAAGAGCGTTGTGATGGTAAAGTCCCTGGATCATTTCCTTTCTCCTCACTGGTTGAACTTTCTCCTACCAGACGGTCACTGTGGCCTCTAGATATTGTTTGCCTCCATTTGGCTACTTGGATCTGTACTTTTAGATGTACCTAAATTTGCTGGGTACCATTTTTTTTTAACCTTTTGACTTTCATAAACCATTCAGACAACAATCTTGACGTTTGGAACTGCTTTGCCACCTTGTTACAAGGTATTGACAGTAGTTCCCTGTGCTTTACAGTAGGTCCTTGTTGCTTATCTATTTTAATTTTTTAAAATTTATTTATTTATTTTTGGCTGTGTTGGGTCTTCATTGCTGCACATGGGCTTTCTCTAGTTGTGGCAAGTGGGGGCTACTCTTCGTTGCGGTGAATGGGCTTCTCATCGCGGTGGCTCCTCTTGTTGTAGAGCACGGGCTCTAGGCGCACGGACTTCAGTAGTTGCAGCACGCGGGCTCAGTAGTTGTGGCTCGCAGGCTCTAGAGCACCGGCTCAGTAGTTGCGGCGCACGGGCTTAGTTGCTCTGGCATGTGAGATCTTCCCGGACCAGGGCTCGAACCCATGTCCCCTAAATTGGCAGGTGGATTCTTAACCACTGCGCCACCAGGGAAGCCCTGCTTATCTATTTTATATGTAGTAGTTTGTATCTACTAATCCCAAACTCTTAATTTATCCCTTCCTCAACCCATTCCCCCACTATCCCTCTTGGTAACCGTAAGTTTGTTTTCTATTTCTGTTTTGTAAATAAGTTCATTTATATCATTTTATTTTAGATTCCACATATAAGTGATATATGATTTGTCCTTGTCTGGCTGACTTACTTCACTTAATATGATAATCTCTAGCTACATCCATGTTGCTGCAAATGGCATTATTTCACTCATTTTTATGGCTGAGTAATATCCCATTGTGTATATATACTACATCTTCTTTATCCATTCATCTGTTGATGGAATTTTTTAAATAAAATGGAAACTATCAATGTGAAAAGGACAAATACTGTATAATTCCACTTATATGAGATACCAAGACTAGTCAAATTTATAAAGACAAAAGTAGAATGGTGATTGCCAGGAGATGAGGGAGAGGAAAATTGTTTAATGGGTATGGACTTTCAGTTTGGGAAGATGAAAAAATTCTGAAGATGGACGATGATGTTAGTTGCACAACAATGTGAATGTACTTAATGCCACTGAACTGTACACTTTTAACTGGTTAAAACAGTGAATTTTAAGTTATGTGTATTTTACCACAATTTAAAAAATATTTTCAGTAACCTCCCCCCCGCCATTTTATAGCTGTACTAGGTTACAACAGAGATGTATTTCTTATTTGCAGTTAGAGTTAAAACATTCCCCAAAAAAGACAGATCTAAGGTGTAGAGAGAACATGGTGTAGCAGGCACACACATCGTCCCTTGTCTTCTCTCCTCCATGCGGTGCTCTCCCAGGATGGACAGGACAGTGTTTTTGCAGTAGGCAGCGGAGAGTTTAGGTGAACCAATGTTGAGAAACAGTGCCACACTGGGATGAATGACAGTGTGATATTGTCAGATCCCTCTTGGGAGCTAAAGGTAATCACCAGCAACTGACATTAAACTAAGTAACCAGTACGGTACCCTGTTTGCCAACCAGGAAAAGAGGGATGAGATTTTTTTTTCTCTTATGGAGTGATAGACATTATGCTAAGCAGTTTCTATGTAGTACCTCCTTTAATACTCAAAAAGTAAGTCCAGTTACTGTACTTACTTTACAGATGAGAAAACACGTTTAGCTAGATGAAATAATTTGCCCATGATTACAGTGTAAGTGGAAGCAGTGCAAGCATTTTCATCTCGGTTTTCTTACCTCAGTCATTCTCTGCTTAATCTCTATGCTATATTATAAAACTCTTATTACCACAGAGGGATACAGAGAAAAGCCCAAGGCTTTACAATCAAGTCAGATCATTGTTGGATACCTGCAGAGCTATAGGGGTGACATCCAGGGGTGAATCTTTAAGGGTTATGCCTGGGTCCCCGCAGTGCCTGTGGATCAATCAAGATCTAAACTTACTAAAACACTCCTTGTTTAAAGGAATTGATACCCTTCTGTGGGTCACCCAGGACAGTTAATAAGTCCCTTTGGCTAAAATGAAGGTATGGATATGTAAAACTCCTGCCATACTTGCTACTCCTTAGAATATTTCCTCTATTCTAAAAATTTGAATTTCCATTAGGAACTTATTGATATTTGAACTAACTACTGAATCTTGAGTTCTATGTATTACTATTTGAAAGGTTTTGCTCCTTGGCGCCATCTTTACTTTTCCATTTCTGATTATTACATGAATTATGTTTTTCCTTTTGATATCTGGATCAGATCGAAGTCCATTGTACTTAATTGAGGAAATGATATAAATGTAGTTGCTATAAGTGTCCCTAGCAGGGTCATTGTTCTCATCTTTATGACTGTTTAGCTCTATCATAGTTAGATATTTTTAATCCTTATGTAAAAGGTAAACATGCATATGCTACTTTTATAGTGTATAGTGATGATCAAATTAAGTTGAATATCAAAAAACTATAAATTTACTGATTCAAAATATAAAGCATTTCATGTGCATATACCATATTAATTTTGTGTTTAACACATTTTAATTTTGATATAACTCCAATTTGTAAATAAAACTCTTAACTTTTTAAATATAGATTAATCTAGTAACATTTTAGTCAGGATTTCAAGATGGAAAGAGTGCTGACCACTTGAATATATATGTTAGGAGTTACTGTATAGACCTAAAAATATGTTTTAACCATTGATTTGTACATTTAATTTAGGAAAAGTGAAAAATCAATCAATTTGTTATAAATAAAATTTTGACACGCACTTATTTGTGACGTCTTAGCAACCTTTTTCAACATGTTACAGAATTTGCTACTCTCAAGAGAGAGAAAAGTAAATCTTGGAAAATCTCGAGTGTCAAAAATTGCAGTTGACAGAGAAATTCTTCAGATAAACACCTCAAATTTTGTACTTACTGTTTTAAAACTGATCTCAAAGTACTCTCACCTGGATTTTTAATATTTTGACTAATGCTATACCCTATTTTTAACAACTTCTTAAAGTATTATAAGGGAGAGATTTCATATGTGTAAAACACACGTACAGGGCTTCCCTGGTGGCTCAGTGGTTGAGAGTCCACCTGCCAATGCAGGGGACGCGGGTTCGTGCCCCGGTCCGGGAAGATCCCACATGCCGTGGAGCTGCTGGGCCCATGAGCCATGGCCACTGAGCCTGCACATCCGGAGCCTGTGCTCTGCAACGGGAGAGGCCACAACAGTGAGAGACCCG
>NW_020174423.1:3033329-3073018 GCF_003031525.2 Neophocaena asiaeorientalis asiaeorientalis | reverse complement strand
GGAGAGGCCACAACAGCGAGAGGCCCGTGTATCGCACCAAAAAAAAAAAAAAAAAAAAGTATCTTCTTTCTAAAACACACGTACAGCTAATACAGTTTGGTCTTTCTGAATAAATATGTTTTAATTTTACCTTGCCAATGAGATCTTTTTTTAACTTTAATTTTTTTAATTGAAGTATAGTTGATTTACCATGTTGTGTTAGTTTCTGATGTATAGCAAAGTGAGTCAGTTATAAAATGTATATATATATATATATATATATATATATATACACACACACACATATATATACATACACACATGTTTTCATATTCTTTTCCGGTATAGGTTATTACAAGATATTGAATATAGCTCCCTATGCTATACAGTAGGACCTTGTCATTTATTTTAACTGAGATCTTTATTTGTAACTCCACAGATAAATTCCTAGAAAGCTATTTGGATTAGTATACCCATTTATAGAAGTTTGAAAAATACACCTAGCTGCATTTTCATGCATAACGTTTCATCAGAAACATAGTGCCCCAGAGTTGTGTTTTCTTTGCATGCAGTGGAGTTTTTCTAACATTGTGGTAAATACCATCACATAACTATAAACACCTTGAAGTTAAATATTCAGTAAACCTAGCTTTCATTTTCACCAGCCTTTTCACAACCTCTTTCAAAGCTCAGCTGAAGATTCACACTCTGCAAATCCCACATGATTCACCCTGTGCCATTCTGACTTCCTCTTGTATTTCCACTCTGGCAGCACTTCCAACTTGCCTACTCCTTGTTGGTTGTTCTGTTTTATAACATTTGTAAACATCTACATATTTTATATCACCAGTTAGACTGGGAATTCTTTGAAAACCAAGGATTTATTTCTTTAGTTTTTCTTGTCATAGTTCTCCCTAGGATACTATAAACCATTGTGTCTTCTCTGGGCTCCTCATGGATTTGGGAGCCAGGCTACCATAGCTGTAGAGCAAATTTCAGATTTGGAAAGAAGAGGGTGGAAGACGGTAAGGGGGAATAGGGCAGCATCTATTTAGTGATCCACAATTAGCAGAATGCACCTTGGCCCCTCCCAATCCCCAGGTCTCATGCTTCTACTAGCATTGAGGGGAGGCAGCTAGGCTGCATGTTTCCCATGCACACCAGCAGCTGCTATGTACAAATTTCTTCCCTCCTACAGATGCCTTCACTATTTATTTTAATTGACCTTTACTGGTATAAAATGGTGTTGGGAGGATGGACAAGTAAAGAGAGGACACATGTGGTGTAATTGTCCATGGAGCCTTGGTTCTTCTGGACATGGTCATAACTTTTATGGCACCTAATACAGTATGCAGTAGGTAGTCAATAAAGAGCATTGGCTAACTCATATGGGAATATGGATGTGGATGACCTGGAGAAGTAAAACAAAAGTAAGATTTATGGTGACACTGAAAATATTGGGTTTTTTGAACAGCAGAGTCATACTCTGAATTGTGTTAGTCTTAACTTACGGACAACTTGTTCTCATATTAGTTTAAGTGAAATGTGGATGGAAGAAAATTGGGTTGGAGGTCAACATGGCCTGGGGTTTCAGGAATCCTTCAAATTTTTTCTGCTAATAACTCATAGAGAATAATCAGCAAGAACTTAATTTTTAAAATTAATTTATTTAATTAATTTATTTTTGGCTGCATTAGGTCTTCATTGCTGTGCACGGGCTTTCTCTAGTTGCGGCGAGTGGGGGCTACTCTTTG
This sequence comes from Neophocaena asiaeorientalis asiaeorientalis, assembly GCF_003031525.2. NCBI lineage: Eukaryota > Metazoa > Chordata > Mammalia > Artiodactyla > Phocoenidae > Neophocaena > Neophocaena asiaeorientalis. The sequence goes on along the minus strand of NW_020174423.1, from coordinate 3,071,285 downwards.
TTGTGGTGCACGGGCTTCTCATTGCGGTGGCTTCTCTTGCTGCGGAGCACAGGCTGTAGGCACATGGGCTTCAGTAATTGTGGCTCGTGGGCTCTAGAGTGCAGGCTCAGTAGTTGTGGCTCACGGGCTTACTTGCTCTGCCGCATGTGGGATCTTCCCGGACCGGGGCTCGAACCCGTGTCGCCTGCATTGGCAGGCAGATTCTTAACCACTGCACCACCAGGGAAGCCTCAGAACTTAATTTTTTTAAACGACTTGTTTATGTGAGCAAATGTGGAAGATTTGATGAGAACATTGACTATGGATTGTGGGAGCTAGCTTTAAAAACCCCTATAGAAAGACATTTCATTTATATGATGTTGGGAAATTTAGGTTATTGAACTTATTTTATTAATTATCTCCCACAGCTCTGCAAGTGAATCTGGTTCTCAAAGCACTTGTGACCAACTTGTAACTCCAACAGCCCTGGCTGCCTGTACCAGAGTTGACTCCTGTTTTACGCCATGGTTTGTCCCATCTCTTGGCGTTTCCTTCCAGTTTGCTCACCTGGAGTTCCATTTTTGTCATCACCTTGATCAACTAGGCACAGGTACTCTATTTTAGCATCAGAATAACATTCACTTAATACTTATTGTTTTATCCCTGCACAAAACTCCTTCCCTACTGACCACCACTCACAAGGTGGAGGAAACTTTTAGAAGCAGCATTCATCTCTCTAACAGTAAGCACCAGCAAAGTTATTCTGAAGTTGATTTTGTATGATAGGTGTCCCCCTTACATTTGAACCATCTTATGGACCTGTTATATAGGGTACCAGTTATATTGAATTGCCATGATTTTGCACACTTCCTAATGAGAATTTTCAAGGAAGTTACAAAAATTGCAGGTTTTACTGTTACTCCAATTATGATCTTTTTGAAAGAAATACATCTGTTTTTTTCCTATCTTATGAGCCATTACATGAATGGCATATAGTTTCCAAAAGTACTTGATATTACCTTATCTTGAAAGTACAAAAACCTTCTACAAAAAATGGGCAAATTCTCCAATAATTTAAAAGACTAGCATTTTTACAAGTTTATAAGGTAGAAGAATAAGTTTTTCCACACACCAAAAGTGGCCTTTTATAAGTTTGCTCATGTTCATGAATAATTATTCCTAAAAGTCTGTACCAAACCTTTTCTACTTAATACATTTTGATTCTGGTATTAGGTTTTCAACCTACATGTAATGGAAAAATGAAAAAAATCAGATTAAAACTAAACACAGCTGCTGTTAAGCATCTTGCCTTTTCAGCAAAAATGGAGTTTAACCTGTATTTTCTAACTCTGTTTGGGTCATGTTTTTGGTTTTGAGATTTGGTGATAGATACAGAGCACTTCTATGAAATGCTTCTTAAATATTTACCTCCTCTTCGTTTTATTTGTTGCCTTTTGTGATCAAATTTTTATCTTTGCATGTAATCTTTGTAAAGAGACCTGCTGATTGAACAAAACAGTTTTGTTTGCAAATATCAAATGGTAATTCAAATGTTATATTATCTTCAAGAGAATGTTTGAATGTATTAACCAGCAAATATTGCATTCAGTGACCAAGAAAGGAATAATTTAAATGTCATCTCTTTATTTCCATAAAGTGTTGGCTCATCTCAACTGCTGTTTTTCTTGTTTGTTTTCTCAACAGCTCCACCGCAATACCTACAGCCATTTATTTCTGATAAAAATGTGCCATCTGAACTAGAATACATGATTATTTCCTTCAAAGAACCACACATGTATCTTCGACAGTGGAACAATAGTTCTGTCTGTCAGGAGATGCAGTTCTCAGCTCAAGCAGACTGTAAACTTCTGGAGTGCAGAAATGTTACAATGCAAAGCATGGTGAAACCCTTCAGCATCTTTGGACAGATTGCAGTTTCCAGCAATGCAGTAGAAAAGCTGATTGATTGCTCTATCAACGTTGACTCAATATTTGTAAACTTTGGGCAACATGTAGTTCATTCTCTAAACACTGCAATACAAGCTTGGCAACAGGTATGTATATTCTAGAACAGTTTACAGTTTGTCTGTGTGTGATCTTTTACTAGGCACTTTATGTTATCACTTCTAATAATAAATTAAGCACAAACAAAAATGTGAGAGAATGAAGAATTTGATGGGCACCATAATATTTGGGGCCTCCTCTGTTTTGGCAAAGTGATGCATGTTATTTTTAAAACCTTTGGAGAACATGGGTTCTCTACACATGCATCAGAGATGATGCCCACATTTTTGTGACTAATGTACCACATCTGTGTGGAAAGTAACACATTCCCAGAAATTTTTTCCAAGTATTATGGCTTTAGTTTGCCAAAGCTCAACTTGGTATGTATCACATTGTCGAAGCAGCCATTGCAGAAATGAAGAACCTGTGTGAGCCTTCCTGATATAAGCAGTTCATCTTTTCAAAGAGAAAAGGCAGTGAGAGGAAATTACGTGAACACAGTATAATTTAATTTTAGTCTTTCCCCCATTATCATTCTGCCATTTTGATTCACTAAAAAAGCACTCGATAATAGATTTTGTAACCAGCTAAAGACTCTTGATAATAATTTTTTACTTTTACCTTTTGTCAGAAATTATCCATATCGAAAAAGAGTTAGAATATACGTCTGTTTTGAATGACATATTTAAAATGGGGAACCTGCCCACGTCCACTAGCATGAAACTAATTTCACAGAATATTTGGATAATATTGATAATATGCTCAGTGATTTAATAACAAATCACCTCTGCTTCCCTTACTGATTTTCAGTATGATATTGCATTTCAATAAAGCTTGTGTTATTTAAGCTGAGACATTTCCCCACATTTTGTATGTTACAGGTATTTGTGCAGTCTAACTCCCCAAGAGAAATGGTCCCTCACTCCACCCTGACCTCATGTGGGGATGGGGCAGTGGTGGGGGGGAGGGGCTTGAGTTCTAGAATTTTTATGGGAATGAACTCTTTTCTTTATATGCATGAAGACCTATACAAGACTAAGGAATTAATTACCTAACATGGCACTACAATAGCAAAGGGAAAGAAGATAACACATCTGTTTCATATTTTAAAATTCTTTTTTAAGGGCATTCCATGGTTTTCTTGCTGCAGAGGACATGCGTAAAATAAGAGCTAGTGTGATCTAAATCTTTGCAGCTGGTTCGAATAGCGATGTGAAAAAAACCTCCGTGGCTCCAATTTCTGTTTTTTGTCATATTTTGAACAATGCATTTAATAAAAAACAAACCTAGAAAATATAAAAGAGTCATTGATAGAGCATTTAATCCCAGGATATTTTTGTCTTGGTATCAGGACCATTGTAAGAGGACTCATGTGTAGCAACTACTGCAGAATGGCCCTCAGAAATATCAGTTTCCTCCCAGGGTAAAAATATTCTCTTAGACACAGCTATACATATAAATAAAATACGGTGCATAAATATTTAAATGTTTTAAACCACATCAGAGTGTGAATGACTGACTGGCTAACACAGTGCCTTGAAGGAATATTCTGAGTTTTTTTAAAAATGGAATTGTATATTTGATTAAGTAGAGCCATATGTCACGTAGCATATCGCTGACAGGTACATTCTGTGAATAGTTGGTTCTGATTTATACAGGGATTTGGCAATGTTAACATGAGCCACAAGAGGATATACTTCTGTAATTGTTGCTATAATTTTCTTGTTTCCTCCCATGTCAAGCGTACTTGCCACCAAGTTTTAATGTGGTAGGCATCTCTAACCCTGTGTATTCTAAAGTAAATACAAAAATGCACTACTTTGAAATTACAGGACATTTGACATTGAAATGGGCTTATAGAGGGGTTATTAAGTTCATTGTTTCTAAGATGTTCTGAATGTGGTTTATCCCCTTTAGAGGGGAAGCTTAGTTACCCAAGCTTGGATTTTATTATGTATATAATGCTCATATACAGTATAATTATTGCCAATGAAAAACGTGAACTTAACAAGCTGGATAAGCAATTTGAGTTTTCCACATACTTTTTATCGGGTTCGTATCCGAGACAAGTCATTTGTATCCAGTGTGGATGGACCAGACAGTTGAAGCATGAAACAATTTGGCCTTTCACCTTTAGGTCACAAGTTCAAGATTAACAGAAGCCTTCATCAGTGTCTGATTTCTCTGGCTGTAGTTTTTTTTTTTTCTCTTTTGTAAATGATTAATGTTTTGTGAAACCAGATTAAGGACCCAAAATGCCACTTGCAGTTTGCTTTATATTTCCATGTCACATTCCCACATTTGGACCAAATAGGATTTAAAGGAGATTTTTATTTAAAAATCAAGGCTGTGCTCATGTATCTTATCTTACACCATAATGATATCTCTCTTTAATTGCCCGTATAACACTCCAGCACAAATCTTAAATGTAAATAAGCCATCTCTTAATTACGAAAGCATTCTGAGGTTGCGCTTTTATATGATGTCATATACAATATGTACAAATTTTTTTATAATATACTAGAGTTTAAACATTCCAAGAAACGCTTAAACTTATTACGGTTATAATGAACTCCACAGATGAAGGAGCAGTAGAGAAACAGTTCCCTGAGGACTTTGAGTATTCTTTAGAAAAATGTAAACAAGCCCCTTGTGTTCTTTCATTTACATTTTTTCCTAAAACCCTCATCATTTATTAAAGGTCAGTTTTTAGAGATGAGGAAAGTAACATGATTTTTTTCTACTCAAGCCCCATCTGGTAACTTAACCTCTGTGTAACCAGCAGATTGATCCCAATTCATTATGAAAATTGAATTTCAGTCTCAGGATGTCTATCTAAGTGGGAGTTGGAATCATATCCCTTTCTTCATGTTTGTACTGTTGGACCTAACGGAGAGAAAAATGTTTACAAGGAGAGCAGTTTATGTTGATTATATAACGCTAAATGGAAAAATCTCATCAAAACTAATTGTACACTGTGACTCCAGTTTAATTAACGTTTTACAAACCTTTAAATATATAAGATATATAAGATAGGATTAGATAGGATAGACTAGAATAGGAACAGGCAGGACACTCAGAAGTGAAAAATTGCTGGAAAAAAAATTCTTCAAAATGTTCACAGCAGTTATCCCTGAGTATAAAATTAGAGACTTTGTTTTTAAAAATCAGTACTTTCTGTATTTTCTGATTTTTATACTGGGAACATATATTACACTTGTAATTTTAAAAGTTAAATTTACTAATGTTTGTTTCATAAGTGTTTATTGAGTACTTATGTGTCAGGCATTATGCTGACTACAGGAGCAAAAGTTGTAACTAACAAAGACCTGGTTCCTGCCCTTATGCAGCATAGAGTCTAATGATGGAGACAACAATGACCCATAATCATGCAAATAATTACTCAGTCCCAATAGGGATCAGTGCTTTTAGGGCAAAATACATAGTGTTGTGTGAGCATAAAATAGAGGGACCTAAGGTGATCCGGGAGGATCTCAGGAGGCTACTTTACTCTGAGGGCATGACCTGAAAACAGGAACCTGAAAGCTGAGTTGGAAGAAATTAGTCAAGCAAGGAGGAAAAGAGGTCCAAGCAGAAGAAAGGCACTGAGGCAGGAAGGAGTTTGATGCGTTGGATGAATTGAAAGGAGGCCAGTGCGGCGTTGGAGCGGCTGAAAAGGGCTGGTGGAGCTGGGGTCTAGCAGGCGAACGGAGAGTGGTTCAAGATGCAGCAGGGGCCAGATCAGGCAGGACGCCTAAAACCCACGGGCCGTCCAGTTTTGAAATCATAGCTCATGATTAAAAGCCACAGCAAAAAGTAATATGGTAGGCGGCAGATAATTACTGGTTATAACTGCTTCAGTCTCACTTAGCCAGAGACTCCTTTTACGATTCCTGTGGTTGTCAGGCAAGGTTCAACTCCAAGAGAATAGAGAGGTTTGGATGATAGAGCGAACGCTTTAGGAGACCCTCAAGGGTATCTAGAAGAATGAGGTATTTCAGGGCCTCTTCACCGACTGCAGCTGTAGAGCTCTGCCTGCCCACTTTAGGGGCCTTCTGGATGATTAGGAAGGGATTGTGCCTCCCAAGATAATGTTCTCATGAGGTTCTAGATCAGGTCTTGGTCCAGGCTGGATTCCAGGTGTGTTCATACATAGACTCCTTGGCTTCAGGCCATGTAGTCACTTAAATTTCTATGCTCATGAGTGGTATATCCCTTTTTACTCTCCCTCCCCTCAGTAAAATGGCAAATGACAGAGTGTGGCATTGTGACATTATTTAGATCCACAACCAGGAAATAGAAGCCAACTGGAGAAGCATCAGTTACATATTACCTCCCATTGTCTGCAGATTCAGTGGCTAGTTAAGATATTTTTCTTGCATTCTCAAGTTAACCATTTATTTAGCTATTCTTTTCATTTACCAAAGGTATGTTTATTATTTTTTAAGCCATAAGCTAACCAAAGTGATAAAAGAGTAAGCACAGAAATGCTCTATCACATTGCCAGTGCTTCGATGTAACAGCAACCAGTGGAGATACCATTAAGTTGAGAAGGAGGTACCAACACAGGAACGTATTACTAATTTGCTGAACCTTAGTAGATTAATGGAAGACATTTGCTGATTGATTATTAGCTGAAACAGACACCAACAACTGTTTCTCAGCTAACGTTTTTTGTCTTGAAAACTGCAGCTTGCCTTATACTGACTCTGAAGTTGATCTGTTTTGTGTGTTCAGCCTCTTAACAATAGCGGGAAAGTTATGGTTTTATTTACATCTCTCCCTGAGCAGATTTACACACACATCCACCCTCCCCCTCAAGGGAACTGGGGATGTATTACCTAAATGATCCTTACTTTCTGTAGGGTACAAACTGTGGCTTTGGTAATTGGTCTTGATTGTCAAGTTTAGAAGGCCAGGAACATGGTAATTCTAGCCTGTGGTACTCTGCTCAAAAACGTGCGCTACCCAGTACAGCATTCTTTGTAGCATGTTAATTCATTTAAAAATGTTAAAAGTTTGAAGGATCTCATTGTTCTTTTACTCTTCTGTGTGTATGATTTATTTTGCAGGAATATAAATCAAAACATATTCTTGGAACGTTTAAGATCTCTTTAAGGTATTTTTTGTGCTTATCCTGGAAGTATAGAATACTTTGTATACCAGAGCTAATGACAACAGACCTTTTAGTATTTCTGTGTTGTAACAATCGCCACTGGGCAGACAGCTGCCAAACATCTTGCCATTAATCTGATGCACGTTGGCTTTCGTATTCTTTTTCTTTCAGAATAAATGCCCTGAGGTAGAGGAGTTGGTCTTCAGCCATTTTGTGATCTGTAATGACACACAGGAGACACTGCGGTTTGGCCAGGTGGATACTGATGAAAATATTCTGCTGGCCAGTCTCCATAGTCACCAGTACAGCTGGCGCTCTCACAAATCCCCACAGGTATTTGAGAAACAGCCTTACAAACACAGCAATTTTTAAGGTTGCAGATTCATTTCTTCTGCATTTGTGTGCCTGTGTCTAGTTATTTCCCTTTTTAAGTCTCCCACGGGGTCGCACAGTATGGCTACATCTGACAGAAACCCAGAAACGTTTAGAGGAGGGAGCACGGTGTACCCATGCTCCTCTTGGAGTGGACGTTCTCTTGTTCAGCGTAGGTGCTCTTGAGGGAGCCTGGTGTGGTGATTATGAGGTTGAACTGTAGAGCCAGAGTATGTCAGCTTGGATCCTGGCTCTGAATTACCTCGCTTTGCTTTCATACTTCAGTTTTCTCATGTGTAAATTGGGGATAATAATAGTACCTGTTTCATAGGGTCATGAGAACTAAATAAGTTAAAATGGACAAGGCACTAAAATAGTGCTTGATATACTATAAACATTGTGTGGTGGGTATTATTTTTCATTTGTTTATTCAGATTCTTACTGTGTATATAGTCCGTGGCAGTCATGTCTTAGGCACTGGGGATTCAAAGGCAGAGAAGTCTTAGTCCTTGCCCTCCAATGACAGCTCACCGTCTGTGACAAAATGAGCACAATGACAGACTATGCCCAAGGGAGCACTGAGAAAAGACATACCAAAGGATGTCTGTTTTCCAAGTAGTATAATTCCATTTTCCTGTCACTTTAGATGGGAATAATTAGAGGGATGTGCCCTGCAGGGATAACTGAGGATGAATTAAATACAAAGATGATGTCTTAAATGAGTAAAAGAAATCCTAGGAAGTACTCTCAAGAATAATGTATTTCTAAAACTCTGGGTAATAAGGAAACTACTGTCTGCTTATGATTAAAAGAAAGTCATTAGATTAGAGAGTTTTCCCATCTCGTCTATAGACCAGCTTTAGAATATGTTACACCCTCAGCTATTTTCTTTTTTTCAGTAGCTCGATTCTGATTTCTTACTTGCTTTTTCATCATATTGCCACACTATTAGTATAAAATTTGGAAAAGTAGATATAGTGCAGTTCTTCTTAAGTCTGTTTAATTCTGGTTATTCTAACAGGACATTAAGACATCATATCTCCTTTTCTACTATACGTTCTTACAAAATGTCTCATATGATATGATATTGCACTTGTATTTTTAGAATGAATGGCATTCCCTTCTTTTCTTTTCTTTTTATTTTATTTTATTTTATTTATTTATTTGTGGCTGAATTGGGTCTTCTTTGCTGTGCGTGGGCTTTCTCTAGTTGTGGTGAGCGGGGACTACTCTTCATTGCAGTGCTGTGGCCTCTCTTGTTGTGGAGCACAGGCTCTAGGCACGTGGGCTTCAGTAGTTGCAGCACATGAGCTCAGTAGTTGTGGCTCACAGCCTCTAGAGCACAGGCCTCAGTAGTTGTGGCACACGGGCTTAGTTGCTCCGCAGCATGTGAGATCTTCCCAGACCAGGGCTCGAACCCGTGTCCCCTGCATTGGCAGGCAGATTCTTAACCACTGTGCCACCAGGAAAGCCCATGCCCTTATTTTCTAATCCTCCTTTTGAGAAATGTCTGTGTAAGCGAGTTTTTAAGTCGTTTGGTTGTTTACCCCTTGTAACATCATTAAAAGACAATTGGTTGGTTGGTTGGTTCGTTTCAAAAATAAGTAATTTTTTTCCTTATTAATTGCAAAAGTAAGAACATAGAGCAGATATATAAACAAAAAAAGGAAAACGAAAAAGACCACCTAAATTCCAACCACCCAGAGGCAATCCATGTTGTACAGCCTTTTAGAGCTTCGAAAGGCTTCTATGATCATTGCATTCCCAGAAATGAACTAGTAGTGATGGGAAAGAAACCTCTGAGAAGGTGCAGTAATGTGTGATCTTATACTGTACCTGTAGCCACTTCACCCATTCATACACACACGCTGCAGGCCTTAGCCAATAAAAAGCAAAGCAGAGGAAGCTTACCTCCCTTCAAAGTCATTTTAAGCTGCATAGACTACCATGGCCCTCAGTGACCCTCAAGATTCCCTGGAGACTGGAGCCAGGATGGGAAAGGTGATCGTAAGAACAGAAGGCTCAGGGGTGTGGAGGAACAGTAGTCTTCATGTTATGGATGTACGGTTTCTAGATGGGAAGGACGTAAACAGGAAGAAAGAATGGCTAACCACTGCCACACTATACCTTTCATATTTATACTCTTCTGCACTTGGGTCTTTTTGTATTTATTACTAGTCTTGTTTTCATAATATCCCTGTGTGATTTGTATTTTTTGTTACGCATATTTTATAGGTAAGGAGACAGAAATGTTAAGCTAAGATGGTGGTACAGATGGATCTGAATCCCATGTCTTTTCACTCTCAATATAGTGTTATTTCCACAACATTGTCAAACTCTCCTAGGTTTTGGCAGCATGATTCGTCTGTTAGAAGAGACAAATGGTGAGGTTTTAAGAGAAGGGCTGAGAAATCACTGGTGTAATACTCTACATTTAAAGCTAGACTAGGGCTTCCCTGGTGGCGCAGTGGTTGAGAGTCCACCTGTCAATGCAGGGGACACGGGTTCGTGCCCCGGTCCGGGAAGATCCCACATGCCGCGGAGCGGCTGGGCCCGTGAGCCATGGCTGCTGAGCCTGCGCGTCTGGAGCCTGAGGCCACAACAGTGAGAGGCCCGCGCACCGCGATGAAGAGTGGCCCCCGCTCGCCACAACTAGAGAAAGTCCTCGCACAGAAACAAAGACCCAACACAGCCAAAACTAATAAATAAATAAATTTAAAAAAAAAAAAAAAAGCTAGACTAATATGGGATTCTTGGTACAAGTATGAACCCTTGCAAAGCTTTAAGGACCAAAAACAATAAGAACCTTTTAATGACAAACTGGAAACATAAGACAGGTATCTATTAAACTTTTTTTCCCTCTTTTTAATTTGTAACTGCATCCGCTGGATACAGATTTTAAGATGAGCTACAGTCATTATAATCTTTAGACTAAAACTTAGATTGTATTTGTAAAAGGTGTCTCTTTACTACAGCTACCTATGCTACGTGAAGAAGTGTGTTTTAGGACCCTCTGAAGCCAGAGAGGTCTTAATGGGCCCAGAGGGTCTTCATGGAATTCCATACACACACAATTGCAAATTCTGCTGTGTTCTAATGAGAGGTTACATCTGAGGATCAGAAAAGCTAACCACTTAGCTTCAGACTGCACCTGGAGGTAGTCATAGACTCACAAGTGAGCAAACTGTTCCTTTTTCCAGACTCCAAGTCATATCCTGCACTGCCCAGCAGCTTGGTTTTAGGAACATTTGTGTCTGCATGTTTATGCTACCTTGGGTGTTAGTCAATTCATAGTCTCAGGGAGGATTTCTAAAGTTCAGAGAACTTAACTCTGCTAAACAATGTAGCTTATATTGCAGAGATCAAGAAAGTGGCAATGACACCTGGAAAGGTTTCAAAGAGGTCAACATGTCTTAGAACCACACAGGAGGTTGCTATCAACAGTAAGTCCCAACAGGATGGAAAAAAATATAGACACAACCAATTCCAGAAATCCAAAGCTGAAAAACCTTTTAGAATTGAAATGTTATAAACTCTCCTTATAGTTTCTAACACATGCTCTGAGGCAGAATCACTTAAAATGCTGGATATCCCACAACAGTTGCTTGCCTAAGCAAACAAAGGAAGAACAAAACGTTTTCCTAGGGAATAATTGAACATATTCAGCTGCACGGTCATATATGCCACCACAAAGGGTCCTTAACTATTCCAATTCAGTAGACTTCAGATCAGGTTGGACGAGAACAGTAACCAGTCCTTTACTGAGAAGTGCTTCACATTATATGAAGTTGAATCTAAGGACTGGATATGTGAGTTTATGGAATCTTTCCCCAGAATATGGGCAGTATATGCAGCTCAGAGTCAAGGGAAGCTTTGTTTAATCTAGCCAAACTGACTTTAGTGGCGCTTCCATCGTAGTAGGACTTGTGTGTAGGCTGTTCAAGTTAACTTCCTTTTCTGGTTAAGAGAGAGCACTGTTAGGTAATTAAACTGCTTGAAAAAGGAATGCCTCTATCTTGTATGTAAGGAATTACATTTGCTTTTACCCTCAAAACATGCCCAATTTAGGGCTTCCCTGGTGGCGCAGTGGTTGAGAGTCTGCCTGCCTGCCAATGCAGGGGACACGGGTTTGTGCCCGGTCCGGGAAGATTCCACATGCCGCGGAGCGGCTGGGCCTGTGAGCCACGGCCGCTGGGCCTGCGCCTCTTGTCAGTCAAGGTGAAAATGAGCTCTAGACAGAGCTATAGAAAATAACAAAATATTGCTCCGAAATGGATATAGTAGGAAGTTTTATAAGCTTGTGAAAATGGCAGATATTTAAAAATGCAACAAGGTAAGAATCAATTTGGAAGAGCAGCAGAGCATCTGGGAAATACTCATCAAAGTAATCAGATTTAGGGAAGAAAATGTAAATCAGATGTTAGTTTCTTCAGGCAGAGATGGGCCAACTTTTTTGTGTAGGGCCAGACAGTGAATATTTTAGGCTTTCAGGGCCTTAGAGCCTCTCTCAGAGCTATTCAACTCTGTACAAAAGCAATGATAACAAATGAGTTTGACTATGTGCCATAAAATTTTAAAATAAATTTTAAAATTTATTTTAAATGAGTGTGACATAAATTTTAAAAATTTTAAATAAAATTCTATTTATAGACAACGAAATTTGAAGTTCCGTAATTTTCACACATCACAAACTAGTATGCTTCTTTTGACCTTTTTCAACCATCTGAAAATGTAAAAAACACTCTTAGCTCACAGGCTATACAAAAATAGGTGGTGCACCACATTTGGCCCAGAAGCCATGCCTGATTTGCCAACCCCTGCTCTCAGGTGGACAAAATTCAGGAGACTAAAGGTTTGATATAAAATTGTCTTTGTTCTGATCTAAATGGGATTCCCATCACTTGAAAACTTGGTAGCATTTTTCAGAAATTATGAAATGACAGGTAATAGTTTAAATCTAACACTTGTAAAATCAACCTGCGCTTACCACATAACAGTAAAATATTTGTATTGTTCTTGTTTTCAGCCCATATAGACAGGAAGTTCCGCAGTTCTCTATTTTTGGATGTAAAAATATTTAAAAGTGAGATCTGATCATTTTTCCTCCTGCCTAAAGGAAAAGTGATGGTTTTTTGAGTATCTACCTATGTTAAGGAAATTCCAGCCAGTTGTCAATTTTATTGGCTAGACTGTCATTTCTCACTCAGTCACCACTCTTTCCATATCCATTTATATAGTGCATGCACACACATATACCTAGAGAATGAGCGCATTTCTTGTTGCCACAGTCACAAGTTAAAAAATTTAAAAGTAGACTTAGGGACGCAGGTAAATATCCTGTGTTGGCAAAACTGTTCAAACCGATAAATTTGTCAGGTGTTTGCCCCTGCTATTATATTATATGGCACACAGCATATCAGAGTTTGCTTAGAAAGGGCAATGAAAAGGCACTCTTACACACTGAAAGTGCAGATGGAATTGATACTTCCTTTCTAGAAAGCAATTTGATAAAAAGCATTATCGCTATTAAAATGGTCATAGCCTTTGACCCAGTAAATCTCCTACTAGTAATCTACTCTCAGGAAACAATCCAAATTAAAGCAAAGGTTTATACACAAAATTGTTTATTATAATTTGACTTATACCATCAAAAATTCAAAATGTTCACTTTTAAAGAAATAGGTACGTAAAATCTGGCGTATCTATGAGATGAACTTTTATGGGACCTTTAAATTTTTACATAGGAAGGTGAAGTGCTACCATATCATATCAGTCAGAAAAGCAGAACATAAAATTCTACACATACAATATGATCTTAACAATATAAGAAAAAATGCATAGAAAAATACTGGAAAATATATCAAAATACTGGAAGATATGTTCAAATGTTACCAGTGGTTGCCTCTGAATGGTGTATTTTTTTAAGGTGGTATTTTTCCAATGTATTACATTTTTATATACGTCTCAACTTTTTAAAATAAAGGATATAGATTATTAAATCAGAGAGAAGTTAAGTAAAAACCCTGAAAATATTTATATATAGACTAAAAGACAGGAATTTCAAATGCTATTGTTGGCCAAAAAGTTCGTTCGGGTTTTCGTAGCATGCCATGGAAAACCCCAAACGAACTTTCTGGCCAGCCCAATATATCAAGAATGGTTATTTTTAATGCTTCTCTTATGAACTATTGCAATAGTTTTTATCAGTTATTCTCTTAGTTACATCTTTGCCCCACTTCAATCTACCTTGCAGACTACAACTCATTTTCCTAAACGTTTTGATACTTTCCTGTCCAAAAATATTTACAGCCTCCATCATCATCTATTAAATATACCCAAACTATCTGGCATCTAGGGCCTGCCTCAGTCTACTCACAAGTCCTCCTCTCTGCCATTATTTCTTTCTAGCTGCTTGTTTGGTCTCCTTCCCTCCCATTCATTTTTAATCAATAAATGATCATTTCTTGTGACCTCTTGTGTGTAATTAAATATGTATATTTTTCTAAGAAACTTACTGTCTGATGAGGGAGTCAGAAAAGTAAACAAATTATTATAGACATGATCTATATCTATGAGGATATTGTGGCATCCAGACAGGGAGAAATGATGGGTAACTGAATTAAAACACTAGACATAGGGAAGAAGAGCAAGAGACCAGGAAATACAATCAACTGCATCTGGATATGGACATGGTCTTAATGAGAACTCAAAGAAAATGTTTCCTAACATGAGGAGGGGAATCTGCCAAGGCTTCCTAGTGGAAGGCATGTTTGTACTGAATTTTCATGTTTAAATAAGTGTTAGGTCAGGGAAAGGCAGTGGGGAAGCGGTTCCAGGTAAAGGAAACAACATGTGTGAAAGCCACAGAGGCATGAAACAACATGGCATGGTAGGACTTGACTAATTTGGCTACAGTGTAGAGTACATGTGTGGAATTGCGAGACAGTAAAGTAGATGAAGGCCATGAGGGCCCTTTTATGCTGTGCACATGAGGCAGAACCAGGGAGACAGACAGGCAGGCAGCATGCCATGTTCAAGGGCATTCAGGTTTTGTTCAGAATAAACTCAGGCATAAATTTGCATGCCATGCTGAAGAGATGTGTGCTAGGAAACTGGCTCTTTGGTGGTGATGGGAATACCCTGATTTGCAGGGTTGGCCGATTATCATGGTGAAAGTACTCCTACCATCGCTGATTTCAAGCTACCAATGATTTAACAACCAGCTCACAAGATTCCTGAGTGTTCAGCAATACTTTTTCACAAACAAGTATGAGCCAGCTCCAACACACCACTGTTTGGAGGAGTTATGTTCTGAAGAGCCTGGCTGTCCATTTTGAGGAGATACAACTAAATGTGATGGGTAGCTCTTGGCTACTGAAGGATTTTAAGTAGAGTCCTCACAGGATCACAGTTGCATTTTGGAAAGATTGCTGTCATGTAGTTGAGGAGACAGTCTAGAGGAGGCTGAGAATACATGCAGAGGGTTGTATGGGCACCACTGTATAGCCCAGGAATGAGAGAGATTATAGTAACTGAGCCAAGACAGAGTAGAAATCAGAGATTGGTGAAAATGCCTAACAGACTGATCTTTCTGTGAATAACAGCTATAAATTGTGAGCAAAACACAAAACAACTACCTCTGGAGACGAACAAAGGCGGGCAGATTTTGGAGGTGAATAGAATCTTCGAGCAAGTAACCTGTACAGAACGATTTACCCATTTTTTGTTGGCTTTGCTCTGAGGGCAACCACAGTTGTAGCAGTGCAGGGGTGGCCCACTGTCTTTCTGGCCCAAGGTACCAGGTGAAAGAGCTCAGGCAACCAAGGCTGCTAGACAGTGAGGAGAAAATCTTGGAAAATGGAAAGCCAGAGAATGGGAAAATAATATGTTGAAATTTGGCCCACCTGTCTGCTTACTACTGAACCACACATGCATGGGGCAGACTGAAAGGAGATTGTACCCAAGGCTTAAAGAACTGAATTAATCTGCACTGCCACTCACCCAGGTGTAAGAGTTTTAGTTTGACTCTAAACAAATTAATTACCTGTTAAAAATATTAACACTCTGGAGGAATTATAAGAGAATCCAGAGTGTCCACAACATAGCATCATTTACAGTGTCCACAATATGACCCCAAATTACTTGACAGATCTCAAGAATCTCAAAAAAACCAAAAAAGTTACTCAATTTCAAGGGAAAGATAAGTAACAGATTCCAACACCAATGTGACCCAGAGGTTGGAATTATCAGGCATATATTGTACTTTAAAGCAACTATGGCAACAGTAAAGGAATTTTACAGGTATAATTAATTTCTAAATTGGTTGATTTTTTAAACATTTTTTCAATTGAAGTATAGTTGATTTACAATATAATATTAGTTTCAGGTATACAACATAGTAATTCAAATTTTTTATAGATTATACTCCATTTAAAGTTATTATAAAATATTAACTATATTCCCTGTGCTGTACAATATATCCTTGTTGTTTATTTATTTTATACATAGTAGTTTGTACTTCTTAATCCCCTACCCCTATCTTGCCCCTTCCCCCTTCTCTTCTCCCACTGGTAACCACTATTTCTCTATATCTGTTAGTTGTCTTTTAGTTAATCAAAACAGAGGTGATTCTAGGTGGGCTAATTTAATCAGGTAAAAGCACTAAAAGAGAGACTGGACCCTTCTGTGAGGAGAGAGAGAGAGATACATACATTCCTCCTGGCCTTGAAGAAGCAAATTACCATGTTGCAGCTACCTATGAAGAGGACCATGGGGCAGGGAGCTGTGGGAAGCCACCAGCATCTGCAGGTGGCTGCCAGTGCTGGTCATTAAAAAGTCAAAGCCCGCATCATATAGACAACCGGAAAATAAATTCTGCCAACAACCTGAGTGAGCTTGGAAGCAGATTCTTCCCAAGTCAAACCTCTAAATAAGAATGCAGCCCAGCTGACACCTCAGCTGCAATCTTGTGAGACCATAAGTAGATAACCCAGCTAAGCTCTGCTTGGACTCCTGACCCACAGACACTGTGAGATAATAAATGTGAGTTGTTTTAAGCTGCCAAATTTGTAGTGATTTTTTACTCAGCAGTAAAAATACAACATGACACAAGAAAAAAGTCAGTAAACTTGAAGATGGATCACTAGAAATCATCAGTCTGAAGAAGAGAGGAAAAAAAGATTCAAACAAAATGAATAGAACTGCAGGGACCTGTGGGACAATTTCAAAAGATCTAATATATGAGTAATTGTAATGAGAGACTGAGAGGAGAAAGACAGAGTGGGGCTCCAAAAATTAAAGAAATAATCTCAGAAAATTTCCCAAACTTTGTGAAAGACAGAAATTTACAGACCCAAGAAGCCCAGGAAAAACTCCAAACAGATGTTTCAAAGAAATTCACACCCAGGCACATCATAATGAAACTACTAAAAACCAAAGATAAAGAGAAAACCTTGAAGCAGCCAGAGTTAAACTATAGGGGAAACAACAATTCAAATAACTACTGACTTTTCTTTGTATATAGTGGAGGCTAATAGACAGTGGAACAAAGTCTTTAACATGCTGAGAAGGTTTATTAAGGAGAAATCCATTTGGAAGATATTTTGGAGGTTATAATCACCAGGATTTGGTAGTTGACCATGGAAGAGAAGGGCCTGGATCGACTCCAAGGTTTCAGACTTAGGGGACAGGTTGGTGGTGTTGTACTTGGCCACAACAGGGAACTGAGAAGGAGGACAGTGTTTTCCATACAGAGAATGGGGCAGATGTGAGAGCACAGCACAGGGTCCCTAAAGTCCATTTTGGACACATTTGAGTTTTAGGTTACTTTGGAGGCAGGAAGGGTGATATATTAGAAACAGCACAGATTTGAAGCTGTAAACACCTGGATTTCCCTCCTAAGGTTTTTTAGCTGTGTAAAATTGGACAGTGTCGTAATTCCTTGGAGCTTCAGCTTCCTCTTCTGCAAAATTAAGAAGTTACTGTGAATATCCCATGAAATTACATTTATAAGGTGCCTACTAAAGAACTCAGCTCTGTGTATCCAAAGGTGCCTTTCCTTTCCTTTCTCATTTCTAACCAGACCTCCAAGTGGCCATGTTGAATAGGCAAATTGAATGTAATGGTCTGGAGCTCAGAAGAATAGTCTGGGCTAGAGGTAAAGATTTGGCCTCTCATCAGTGCCTAGGTAGCAGTGGGAATAGACACGAATGCCCAAGGAAAGAGTGCTAAGATCAGAGGATGTTATGAGTTAGCTCTTGCTGTAGAAAAATGTACAGTGGTGGTACAGGCGTAGGATAACTATTATAGATACTCCCATTCATAGGAGGAGAAAATGGGAGACACATGGGAGTTACTGATCCATAGAAATTCTGAAATCCAAACAGGTAAATGTTGGAAGTTTCTTAATCAGTAATCATTCCTACTGCTGCTTGGGAATAATTTTCCATGGCTCCTGGCTTTGGACTTTTGGCTCAAACCTCTATGTCATCCATCCTTTTCCATGAGAAAAATATCCTTTGCTCTTCATAGTTTTCTCAGCTGTGAATTATGAAAGTTTAAAGGCCCCTTTACATTTTATACTGTCTTAGTCTCTTTCAGTCTAAGTTGGCAGTGTTTCTGCCAGTATAATTCTTTAAAGAACAGTGTAGGTCTCTTGTTAATCTTACAGTGCTTTGGTTCAGCACTGTGGACAAAATCACACCCACATCTCCTCAAGACAGTTCCTTCTCTGCTTTGGGATTCTGCCCACACTGCTGGGGGACATCACCCTTAAGTGTTTCAGAAGCCCTATTGTTTGAATAGTTCACTGAGACACCAATTTAGATCTTTCTGAGATCTTAACAGAGGATTTTACAACCACATCCTTAGCTTCATTCCCTAGACCCAGCTTTCCTGGCTGTGTCCTGGATTTGATCTTTGCCTGGAAGCTCTTTCTTGATTTTTAACATCATTTCCATCTGGAAGGCTAGAAATTTTCAAAACTAGCAAGTCCTGGCTCCTGTTTATCTAACAGTTCTTCCTCATGCGTGTATGGTTCCTCTTGGACTTTGATATAAGCAGCAGATAAGAGCCAGGAGGCACTTCAACACTGCCTGGAAATCTCCTTAGCTAGATCACATGGTTTATTAGGCACATTTTCTGCTTTCCATGTTACTGCAGGTTATGGTGTTGCTGAACTCTCTGCCACTGCATAACAAGAAACCCCTTTCCTCCAGTTTCCAGTAACATTTTCCTCACTTCCTCACTGGCAGCCTCCTCTAAGGCCATCAAGTTTCAATTAATAGTATCTTTGAAGCACCTTAGATATTCACTAGTACTCTCAAGTCTTTCTGGTTTTTGGGCACAGGCCTGCTCCAGTGCCCCGCCCCACCCCATTTTAGGCTTTTGTTACAGTAGCACCCCACTTGCGGGTACCACACTCTGTATTAGTTACATATTGCTGTTTAACAAATTACTCCACAACTTGAGTAAGTAAAACAGCAAACATTTATTATCTCGGTTTCATTAGCCAAGAACTTTGGGAGTGGTTTACCTGGGTGGTTCTAGCTCAGAGTCTCTGATAAGGCTGTAGTCAAGACATTAGCTAGAACTGCAATCATCTAAAAGCTTGACTGGGCTGGAGGATCCATTTCCAAAATGGCTCCCTCGTATGGCTCTTGGCAGGAGACCTCAGCTCCTTGCTACAAGGATCTCTCCAAAGAGTTGCTTGAGTACTCTCAAGACATAGCAGCTGGCTTCCCCCAGATCAAGTTATCCAAGATAGAACAAGACAAAAGCCACAGTGTCTTTTATGACCTAGGCTCAGAAATCATTAATTATCATTTCTGTAATATCCTAGTGGTTGTCCAGATCAGCCCTATTCATTGTGGGAGGGGACTACACAAAGACACAAATAAAAGGAGACATGGATCATTGAGGCTGTCTTGGGGCTGAGCTGCCATAAGGATTTAAACCCCATAGAATTTAGGGGTTAGGCTGAGGAATGGGATCCATTGAAGAGGAATAAGAGGAAGAAAGAAAACCAAGACATGGCAGGAAAACTGGGACATAATCGTGTTCTAAGAGCCAAGGAGACTATCTAGAAGGATAGAA
Source organism: Neophocaena asiaeorientalis asiaeorientalis (assembly GCF_003031525.2). Lineage (NCBI taxonomy): Eukaryota > Metazoa > Chordata > Mammalia > Artiodactyla > Phocoenidae > Neophocaena > Neophocaena asiaeorientalis. The sequence goes on along the minus strand of NW_020174423.1, from coordinate 3,051,721 downwards.
TTATCAGTGTCATATGCCATAAGGAGATTGAGTGAAGCAAGAACCGGGGAGACCATTGTATCAGGCAATTGGGAGGTCACTGATAGCTCAAGGAAAGCATTTTCACTGGCAAGATAGGGATAGAAATCAGATTGAGTGAGTTGAAGAATGAATGGGAGGTGAGGAAACAGGGAGAATGAGCATGAATTTTTTTTTTAATCTTGATTGGGTGTTAGCTAGAGAAAACTGCAGGGTCAAGCTAGGATTTTAAATTAAAGTACCTTAGGCACGTTCATATATGAGCAGAAGTAAATAGCAGATAGGTTGGTGATGCAGAAGAGAGGAAGAATGATTAACAGCATCAGGTCCCAGAAGGGGAGAAGAAGAAGGCATCCAGATCACAAGTAGAAGGATTGACCCCGGATGGAATGAGGTGTATACCAAATATCTATTGCTGCTTAACAAACCACCATAAAACTTTAGTGACCTTAAAAAATTTATTAGCTCATGAGTGTGTTGGTCAGAAATCTAGGTGCACTTAGTTAAGAGGGTCTTCTGCTGATCTCAGCTGGGCTCACTCATGAGGCTGCAGTCACATGGTAGGCCAGCTGGGGCTGGGTGGTCCAAGACTGCCCCACCTACATATTTGGTACTTGGCAGACCACTGGCCAGGGTTCTCTTCCATGTGATCCTTCCAGCAGGCTAGCCTAGCTGGGAGAACGAGAGCAAAGACTGCAAAGCCTGTTGAGCCTAAGCTCAGAACTCTCACAGTATCTGCTGCCACATTCTACTAGGCAGAGCACATCACAAGGTGAGGCCAGATCCAAAGGATAAGGAACAAGATTTTAACCTCTTGATGCAAGTTGCTAAGAGAATTTGTGGCCATTTTTAGCTTACCACAAAAGCCTCCTTTTGGAGTGAGGATGAGTGGTAGTGGGTATTTGCCGAAAGTAAAAAGAGGGGAAAAAAGTAGGAGGCTTTTCACTCCAGGGAGGGGCGGGGTCGGGGCAGGATGAGCCTGCAGAGAGAGGAGAGGGCCTTGTGTACTGTGGAGTTTCTGTCTCCACATTAAACGTGTACGATGCTATGGCTGTGTTTTCAACATGAGCAAAAGTTGATTCTATTTGAACTATGAAGTGATCACTTTTGCTGCCTTTGACCTGTAGGTGTGATGAAATGAGCAATATATACTAACAGACTCTTTATATTGAACTGTATCAGCATTCCTGGAATAAATACCTGAACACAGCATTTATTCTTTAAACATACTCCTAGATTTTATTTAGAAGTATTCCACTTAATATTTTTGCATTTGTGTTCATTCATTAGTCTATAGGTTTTGTTTGTTTGTTTGTTGGCCTGTTCGGGGGATCTTTGGTTCTTTTTTTTGTCTCAGGATTATGCTAGTTTTGTAAAATAAAATAAAATTTTCTGCTAACCAAGCAGTGTAAAAAAAAAAAAAAAGGAGTCTTTTTAAAAAAAGTAATTTTCCATTAGAGAAATGCAAATCAAAACTACAATGAGGTATTACCTCACACCAGTCAGAATGGCCGTCATCAAAAAATCTACAAACAATAAATGCTGGAGAGGGTATGGAGAAAAGGGAACCCTCTTGCACTGTTGATGGGAATGTAAATTGATACAACCACTATGGAGAACAGTATGGAGGTTCCCTAAAAAACTGAAAATAGAACTACCATATGACCCAGCAATCCCACTACTGGGCATATACCCTGAGAAAACCATGATTCAAAAAGAGTCATGTACCACAATGTTCACTGCAGCTCTATTTACAATAGCCAGGACATGGAAGTAACCTATGTGTCCATCGACGGATGAATGGATAAAGATGTGGCACATATATACAATGGAATATTACTCAGCCATAAAAAGAAACGAAATTGAGTTATTTGTAGTGAGGTGGATGAGTCTGTCATGCAGAATGAAATAAGTCAGAAAGAGAAAAACAAATACCGTATGCTAACACATATATATGGAATCCAAAAAAAAAAGGGTTCTGAAGAACCTAGGGGCAGGACAGGAATAAAGACACAGACGTAGAGAATGGCCTTGAGAACCCGGCAGCTGCATAGCACAGGGAGATCAGCTCGGTGCTTTGTGACCACCTAGAGGGGTGGGTAGGGAGGGTAGGAGGGAGATGCAAGAGCAAGGGGATATGGGGATATATGTATACATATAGCTGATTCACTTTGTTATACAGCAGCAACTAACACACCATTGTAAAGCAATTATACTCCAATAAAGATGTTAAAAAAAATACAAAAATAAAAAAGTGATTTTCCACAGTATCTAATCCTGTATCTTGCTCATAACTGGCATTTGATAAGTATTCACTGAATAAATAAATGTTGAGATTTCTCATAACATCTGATATTTCTCAAGAACATAGATTTAAAAGCTTATTTTCACAATATGAACATTGTAAGCAGCATTCTTTGCATCATATTGGATGCTTTTATGTGTATTATATAGACACACAAAAAGAGGTCCTCTGATCTCAAAATGTATGCTTTTGTATGCTGTCAATGCAGTTGGACTTATAATTAGGAGTAGCTCCTGGTCTCCCCCACCTCTACCCCTCTGGCCTCCCAGTGGCCTCTGATGAAAACTATTATAAAATAGGAAAATGCTACAGGAGGGGACAAGCAGTGTACTTCAAAGGAGACCACATTTCAGGTCCACATGCATGTGCAACTCTTCCTAATTGTGTTTAACTCTGAAGAAGTTTTATTGTTTATCATAAACTAAAAGTACCTTGTACAATTACCAAATATTATTGATTTAAAGTAGACATTATTTCAATTTAAATTTGCCTTATATTGTCTCTTTCTCTAATCATGGAAATAGACTCCCAGAAACCACAGTAACACTCTTGTTGTTGTGTAGGGCACAGCTGTCCACAACTAGCAATTCCATTTAGGGAGGAAGGATTGTATGCCTTTGCTCCCCAGTGGCAGTAACAAGCTTCTTTTTATTGTGCCTGACATTAAGATAGCTAAAATCAACAGTGAGGTAAACAGTTCTTGGGACCATCTGGCAAGGATTTTAATCCAAAATATTCTGTAAACACTGACTCCATTTGAGTACCCGAGGCCTACTATCCAGTCACCATAAACTGCATTTTTATTTTAGTTCTAAGCAGTCACTGAAACAGCAAAATAGTAGACTGTAGACTCGGTCTCTTCACCTTTCTCTCTTAAAATATTTTCAGTTTCCTGAGAGATTCCAGGACACTTAACGTTCTGTGAGGACGGTTATTGTGCCTTGTTGAAGTCACCAGTAAATGGGGCCCTAACAGTTTTGGTCATTAAGTATCTAGTGGATAGAGATACTTGGAATGTCTTCATTTACTGTTGGGAAATACACTTACTCCATTTAAATGAGAGGCAGAAGTTTGGGGTTGAGTTTTCCTGTATGTTTCAAAGTTTCTTTGTAAAAATGGTTTGCAGTATGACCTAGTTAAGACTTTTAAAGTCGTAAAGAAATGGCAAAGATAGGATTGTGATAGGGTACTTTATCCAGTCCCAGGGCTTATTTCTGGAGTTTTCTACAAGCCTGCATGAAAGGGCACAACTGGGGATTATTTCAACTGTGAAGCACCCGGAGGAATGACTGCTGGTGCTGCTAATGGTCCCTCTGTCCCTTCTCTGGCAATAAATTTTAGATATTGAAATATAGCTTTAGAGAAAAATGTAACTGAGGATTCCTTAAGCTTTTTACAAGACACTCAAAGGCTTTTCACAAGCTAGTGCTCTGCAAATGTGAATTCTTGATGTCTAAACATAAAGGTCCTTGACTGAACTAATTTTAAATGTGCATTTTAATACAGAGTGCTTGGAGAAAGGGAGTGCAGCTGGACCATTAAAGCATGGTATTTTGCCATTTTTAAGTAATGGGAAATACTGATTAAGAATGTTATAAAGACTTCAGCGTACAGAATGTGATTGTGTTTAATCATAACCTGTTACCACAAGTCTGTGTAACAAAAGCATTAACTCTATTAAAGACAATGGCATACCTATTATACTGTGGCACTTTTTAATTCTTTCCATGCTGAACAGGATATTGAAGAGCTTATTATCTAAAGGTCAGAATAATGCCCAAGACATGGCCAAGCCCAATGAGTGTCAGATGCATGGAATGTTGGATGACTTCATAGTTATGAAATTATTTCATTTCTCATGATAATTCCTGACTTGCCAAGTTAGTGAATTTTAAGAACTCTGAGAGCAGATTTTAAGATAAATGTGAAATAATCCATACTTTTGGAGTCAGGGACTTCCCTTCAGGCATTAGTTCATATTTGACTTGCTTGACTTACACTTGGGGATAAAATGAGTTAGGACAAGGTCTTAGATACCACATTCCCTTACTGGGAAAGAAAACCAACTTGCACAACTTTGGCTGGCTCATGTTTCTTGTTATAAAGGCACTAAGAAGCAGCGGTTGCCATGAAATACTTTATTTAACCTTTATGAAAATGTTTTCTTAGTATGGCAAGGCAGTTTAGTTAAATGAAAATAAATAACTGTAAAAATTTTGGATTTCTTTTATATCCATCTGTTGACTTTTTTTTCTAATTAAAAATTAGGGATAACAATTATAATTGTCTAAACGGCCATGATGACTAAAAATAAATTACAGATTGCATAGAACTACTTGATCTTCTCTTAGGACACATGTTGGCAATGTCTTCTATTTTACATTAAACTAAATTTTGCTAAATGATGGATGAACATTTTAAAAGAACAATTTAAAAGAAAATTTTTATTCAAACTTTGGTTAGGTTTCTCTATGGTTTATATTTGTATTTAGTCAAAATTGATTTTCAAACAAACAAAAGCTGACAATTTGGCTCACAAACTCAGAACATTTATCCAGGTCTGAATATCAAACAGTATCTCCGGTTTCTTATCTTATTGGCTTCCATTTCTCAGCTTACCTACAGTATCCTTTATTAGTTCCATCCAACATACCCTTATCTCTTCCACTGAAGACTTGGGTCTAACCAAGAGCATGACTATCATTCTGTCAAGAGAGAGTGTCTACACAGCACCCAAATCTCCTGGCTGTTAGTGCCACTCAATTAAGCAGTTAATGTTTGTATTTATTTTATCTAATTATTTAAAAAGGAAATGTGAATTCTTTCATATTTTATACACAGACTATCCTCTTCTGTACACACTCATAAGCATACATATCAAATTTCTCTGAATTTTTACTTTTCAACCCCTTATGGTAGCATTAAGGATGAACAGCCTCAAAGATTATCACACAGTTTTGGACTTAAGGCAGTTATTAGTGTCACAGCTCATGTTTTATCAGTCATATATCATTTCGATATAGGGAAGCCCATACCCTTTAGAAACATGAAAACAATAGATATGTGTAATGTTGAAATGACCTTTTTTTTTTACTATGTGCATTTATATCTGATTTCATGATTAATATGTTCCGAAAAAGTTGTGCATGAAATTATATTTTAACATATGAGAGAATTTGCTTATTAAATCTTTTTTGCAAAAACAATTGTGAGGTTGTGAGGTAAATTATTTTTCCCTAATTTAGATAATTTCAATTTAGGTAACTTTTTAGCAAAGAATACCCATTAAGCATCCTATTGTCTTGTAGATAATGTATAAATTAAAAGTGCCACTACTCTTCACCCTACTTTTTCTTCTTTTTTTTAACTTATTTTTCTCTTAAGTATGTAAATGTCCGTAATAGATTGAACAGACACTAATGTCTGAACAATGAAAAACCATAAATAAATTCTGGAATACAGATCGTAGTTATTTATGAGAAATCTTTTTTAATTTTTAAAAAGTTTCTATGACTTGATTATAGATACACTGAAACATTGATTGAGCCTTAATGGTTGCTAGATGTGGGCCGTTTGACATCCTATTTACTCATGGAAATTCAATTGATTTATCATAAACTGCATGATGAAGTAACACATACTGTTTTAAAAACATGAAGATTAATAGATAAATGAATAGCATTATTTCTTTCTTTATAATAATTATATACGTCGTTTTTCTTTCATACCTATGACATTTTCTCTCGTATTTCTTCGTCTATTTGTCTTTTTGCTCTGCACAATTATAAAGATTTTCAAGTTGTCCTTCCATAGTAATTATTCATACTTGCTCTACTTGCGTCAGTGTAGATTGTTGTTCTGCAAATGCATTCTTTGTTTCCTTGCATTTATTTCTTATCTAATTTCCTTTTCATATCATCTAGTTTTTTTAACTTCAGGCTGTTTTCTATTTATACTAGACTCTTCTTTCCTCTCAGTATTTTTCTACAGTTTTATAGAAATCATGTATTTTTGCATACTTTAGAGAAAACCAAAACCTTTCCTGATTTCTCTCCCCTGAATTCTGCAACTGGGTATTTATATTAACTAGTCTCTTCCCCTTATTTTGTAAGATGATATGCTTTTTCCTTTGCTTCGCAGTATCTTTTCATAGGTCTCATGACTTATTTTCATGTCACTTTTGCTATTTATTAATGGTTGAATCATATGAATTGCCCTTGGTTATACTATATTATCATTAGAGGAATGGTGGGATTTTTATTCTCATATCTCCAGCTACAGGGCCAGATAATAAAGTCAGTTTCTATTCCACTTCCCATTTTCCAGCTGGCATTTCCTAATACTCTCAACTATACAGAGGTGAAAGCTTCTACGTCCTCCCATGCTTCTCTGTTATCCTGAATTGTCAAAAGTCATAAAAAGCTACAGTTTCCCTCATTCACAACTACTGCTTTTTTATTTTTTTCCTGACTCTTTCTTCATCTGTGTTTGTCTTGTGATGACCATTCATAAAATAGAGTGGTTAAAGAAATAAATAAATTATTTACTATTTAAGACTAGATATAGAAAGACCAGGGAGATAGTTAATAGCATTATTTCAAACAGCCCAACAACTATCAGTTACTGTGTTTCAGTGCCTTTAATGCTTTAATCCCTCGTGTTTATTGATGACGGATGCCCTGAGGGTAAGTGGCAGTTCCTGACCTAAGAGTTCACTGCCTCTTCATCCTCGCTTTCTGTACCACTCTCTCTCAGGCAGGCCTTCTCCCTAACCCTCAACTCTCCTCCATCCCCAGGAATCTTCACACATGCCTCTTGGTTGCCTGAGAGCAAGATCTGGCCTCCTGAAACAATGATTTTTTGTTCGAGTATGCCTCTTTCTTTTCCAGGAGCAAAATTCAGTGGTTCCGTTTGGGTTATCGTCAAAGCTGTTAGAGGAATGTAAGCTGATGAGTTCATAATATAAAGTTAATTTTCCAAATTACATTGACAAGTTGTTTGCACAAAGGTTTGAAGCCGTAGTTTGCTACTTTTATGACTTGTCATGGTTGTGATGCAATCGTTTTTAGACATCAATTTTGTACAGAAAGAACCACTCCAAGTTAGGTTGTCACCTGCTTTCGTTTATCAGAAGTAACAGTCCTGTATATCTTTTATTCTATTTCAATATGTCTTTTTTTCATGTTATTTCTTTGGGTACGTAAAATATGTCAGTCTCTGGTCAATCTTTTAATTTCCCCAAGCATAATACCTCTGGAGTCCTACAACAATTTTTTCCTTCCTCTCATGAATTTTTGCACTATACTTTTTCTGGTGAAATATCTCTCCCACTATATTGTGAGAATTTTTGGTGTGTATGTCTCATTTGTCTTTATCTCCACCATGTATAGTACAGTTAGTTGGCTTATGGTGAACATTTATTAGATATAGATCCTAAGAATATTTGCTAAATGGGAAAGAAAAAAAACTATTGACCTAGGGGAAAGAACCCTCAAATTATTACATTAAACTGCTCCAAGAATCAAGTGAGTAAGTATACAGCAAGTCAGACCCTGTGTGAGGAGCCAGTGGTGGAGGCCCATGTCACCCTTTTAGCAAAGTGCCAACAGAGCAAATGGCAAAGCTGACTAGGACAAATGGGGAAACTTCATGCAGGAAGCTGAATTTGAGTTTTTAAAATAAAAATGTCTAATTTCTTTTTACTTGAAATGCAGGCTCTGTATGCTTTCTATTAGACTTTTTTTCATTTTAATAACATTAATTTTTATCTGATTGCAAAGTAATACATATTTATAGTATGAAATTTGGAAATTACGTAAAAGCACACAAAAACACACACAAAAAGGAAACTTAAAACCCATAACCCCACAACCCCAAGATAACCACTATTAGCATTCTGGTATATTTCTAGCCATTTTCTCCCTTAGGAATAGGAATATATACTTTGTGTTCGTTTTACAAAAATGGGATGTATACTGCACCTATCTTTTTGTAATGTGCTCCTTTTCTGGTTAATCTTTGGCTAAGTAATATTGTTCATGTTTTTTCATTCTGTGAGTTTTTCTCAATGGCTTGAGAGGATCCTAAGTATAAGAGAGGTTCTGAGTAAGCACACCTCAGTTCAAATCTTATACCTGGTCCTCTTCAGCACTGTGGCCCTGGGGAGGTCACACAGTCTCTCTGTAACTCAGCTTGCTTTTTCATCCATAAAATAAAACAAAATCAACTGCCACATAAGATTGTTTTAAGGAATTAATAAGAAAATATATAAAAAGCAGCCCACTGCTTGACACATAGTGTGTGTCTAACAACTGATAGCTATTATTGTTTTTACTATATTTCATTTGACTAATTTCCTAGTAATGCCAAATTTTCATTATTAAAACAACTCTGGAATAAACCTACATCTAGGTAAATCTTTGCACATATGTATAATTATTACATCAGGATAAATTCCTGTTTAGAATTGATGAGCCCAGTGAGTATCTGAAACTTAGATTTTTGATACAAGGATTACCCTCCAGCTACAATTTTCATTCTAACCAACATTTTGTGAGTGTGCCAGGTTTCCCTTCTTTTGTAAGAGGTTGTTTTATGCTGATCTGTAGCCTTCATTTAATTCAAACAATCTTGAGAGAAAACCTACAAGCCCTTATATTTTGTGTCATGATACTTGTGGGATAACAGTGACTTATATCACCTCCTGAAAGGTTGATTTAGAAAGCTTTCTTTTTCTTCCTCCTCTTTCCTCCAAAATACACTGCATCAAAGAGTCCAAGCTATCCACTAGAAAATAATTCAATTTGACTTATTTCTACTTTATCATTCTTTTAGGTTGTGCTCTATAAAAGTAAAAGGATATATAGGGTCCTAAGAGTTCCAATATTGAATCAGAGTGACACCAAGCATTAGCAATTATCTAGACATTTTTCTACCTGGTTTTCAGCATTATTTCAGATGCTCTGAACATCCTGAAATTCAACTGCCTTAAAAAAAGGAATAATGAGCAACATATTTTATTTTGCTTTCGTGTTAGTTTATTGGTATGAAATGTACTATCAATTCGACTTATGCATTCCAAACAAGCAGTTTAACACTGATCTGTTTAATTTGATCTGTAGCTTTTCAGATATTATTTTAGATAGACAAGAATGTTTTAATATTTTAACAATTTTCCCTCGTGATGCTCATCTAGTGTATCATTTGGGCTCTACTTTATGCTTTAATATCAATATTGCAATGTCTGAATTATAGATCTGAGGGATTGCATTGATTTATATTTTAATCTACTGTTGTTATCCACGTAAAGCAAATCTCCCGTATTGAAAGGTCATTCAAAATAGGAACTTTCTGAATATTTTGATTTGATTCTCATTTTATGATATTATTTTATGCACAAATATTGCCACTAAAAGTTTTGAATATCTGCTTTGGGTTATTTTTCAATAATCCTGATTCACTTATTCAACAAATAATTTATTGAATGCCTACAATGCACTAAGCTCTTGGGATATAGATATGAGTTTAGAAGTTTAAAAAACAAATATGATGCTTAAGCTTTAATATATATATAAATATACATTATATACTATATGTTTATTTTATATATATATATATATGTATTCAGTAGCTTATTTCACTTGCATTTCACATTAATTTTTTAGAAGTCCTAAAATTTCTACAGAGAATACAATGGATTAGGGAAATTTTTTTTTTAATATTTATTTATTTACTTATTAGTGTGACACGCGGGCTCCTTAGTTGTGGCATGTGAACTCTTAGTTGTGGCATGCATGTGGGATCTACTTCCCTGACCAGGGATTGAACCCAGGTCCCCTGCCTTGGGAGCATGGAGTCTTAACCACTGCACCACCAGGGAAGTCCCTGGAGAAATATTTTGAAGTTCTGTAATTTTCAGTTTCTTTTTAGAACATTACATATTACTGTACAGTAAGTTACTGTAAAATGCAAAAAATACACAAGCGACTCTGAAGACAAACTTTCAATTTCTGATTAAGTAGAAATCATCTTGATAACAATTTTAAAATAAATAGTGAAGTAAAGTTCACAGAAAAGTATCTAGTACCTTCATTTATATTTAAGATACAATTAAAAAATTTTTCTTAACCATCCCCTCTCTGTTTCTCTTCCTTGGTGTACCCTATTATCCTAGATTTCATCTTGTTTTTCTTTCCTCTGTAATCTGTCGATTCAGGAATTCTCCCTTGGATGTACCTGTGGGTGGTCTTGAGAGCCGATCCCCAAGCCTCTGATCAGTAATTCAGTTTAAGTTTTATTTTTTATTCAAAAAAATGAGTGGAAAGTTCTATGCTCCCATTTGAGGTCTTCAGTGGAATTTAATCTTGCTGCCAATGCAGCCCTGGAGTGGGAGGGTCTGCTAGAAAAAAATTAATGTAGCCCCTTGAGACCTTCCATTGAGTGTGGCTACTGTACAACCTGCCGTATACTTAGTTTCAGTTCCCATTGAGAAGTTCAAACAAGAGTGGTTCGTATTTGACTTTGTTTTTCCCCCACAATGGAAAATATTAGACACTAGCTAAGTAGGCCACAGAGAGTGAAAAGCCTGAATGGAAAAGGTGGTGAAGGAAGTGAGTCCGTAAGGGAAACTTAATAGAAAAAAGGGGAAAGAAAATTTCCAAATTGATAAGAGAACATTAAAGATATCTTGGACTCCAGGCAGAATGGATAGTAATATTTTGCTAAGCCCATTGCTTCCTTGCTCCTGTTTCTCATTCTGTTGCAGTTGTCCTGACCTCCACACTCTGCTCTCACCATCCTTTCAACACATTGCTCATCTATACAGAAGGCTAATGCCTGAATAAAGCACAAATTCCTTAGCTTAGTAAATCATCAGTGTTGGCCACAATCTAGATCTACTTCTCTGACCTTATCCCTAACTCTTCTTTACATGTTCCCTTTTCTCCAACCAGTTGAGACTATTAACTTTGCTCCAAGCAAACCTTCTGGCTTCACCTCTCAGATTGTCCCCTTGGCCCAGAAATGACTGTCATCCTTACTAGTTGAAATCCTACCCAAACTCTGAGACCCAAATGCTTCAGGAAGCTCTCCCAGTCACAGCAGCCTAAACAAGCCCTCTCTTCTCTAGACTTCTCTCATAATGCCTCTTGTTGGTTAGTTATGCATGCCTTATTTTCCCTGTAAAATCTTAAGCTCCTTGTGGGACAAAGACCAAAGCTCTTCTCTTTATTTCCTCTATAGTTCTTAGCATATTGCCTTCCTTATAGTGTCTGAATAATAAAACTGTATTGGATGGATAATAGAAAGAAGTCTCATTAGGGTTAGGCAGTCTAACACAAATTTCACATTTTTATGCCTGATTTTATAGTTTCTTCAGTATAGAAATAAAAACAGGTATATGAGTATTTGTTATTAAATGGAGACTTTTCAGTACCCATAGCAGTGAAATAAGAGCAGGTTGGTCCAACAGGAACAGAACTTCCCACCCTCACTTGATGTCCAGGCACATCTGAGCACCCCTGTCTAGTGCCCAAATCACTTACACCATGGGAAGGAGGACTGAAGTACCACTAGGCCTCCTGAATCCCTATTTGTAGATTTTCTCTCCAAGGAATGTCATTCCTTTCCTATTAAACTATATATATATAATTGCCAATGATATTTAGATGCTTTTTAACTGTAAGCCAAACATTACAAATATTCTGTTGGTCATGCGTGTGGGGAGAAACGTCATGTGTTTCTCCCACTTAACTTTTCTGTGTGAACTAATTCCAAATGTATCTGAATTTTCATAATTCAAAGAAAATATATGTGCCAACATTTTGAGAACAAATAGCTGCGAAGCGAAACCTGCCAGCGTACTCCTTGGTGACATTCAGTCATTAAAAGCTGTGTACACAGAGTGAGCTACCTAAAACTGAGCTCAGATGCAAACGTGAACACTCTTCAATTAAAATTACATTGTGTACATTAAAACTTTCTTTAGAGGCTGTGGAATTTTCAAGAAAAATACAGCTGAGCTTGACCTTAAGTACCTTACCTCATTATTTTTTTGTCATTTCCAGCTACTAGTCTCTCCAAAGAAAACAACTTTCTTTGTTTCTTTTAGTTTTGTGTGTACCCTGAGCTTTATTCCCAGTTGCTGCTACAAAAAACTGAAATGGTTCCAAACACCACTATTGTTTTTCTTTTTTTTTTTTCTGTAACTAATATTTAAACATCAAAGATACTCTGGTACTTTTATGTTGAAGAATGTATATAAAATCACATTTTCCCTAAAGGTATTTTATTTGCTGTCCAGGAATTTTTTTTTTTTTCCTTTTTTAGCTGTTAGACTTCTTTTTTAGAAGTCATCTGAGTGGTAGCCTTTTGATTTCACAGGATCACTGGCGATGTTATGGAGGACGAACTGGAGTGGGGCCATATTAAAAGCAGGGAGGTGAGATAGAGTTTTTTTAATATTTTAAGATATTTAAAAACAAAAAAACCCTCTCAGTTTTCCACCAAAAAAATCACATTGTGATGACCAGTGACCCTGGGAAATTTTCAAATTAAAGCACTTTATAAGGGTTCCTCCCAAAGCTAAAACTAAAAAATAATGTTTCCATCAAAAAACTTCTATTGTTATGGCAATTCCCATGTAAGTCCTTAATGTATTTATTTTAAGAGCCTATTATGATAGCTCTTACATAATATTTTCAAAGTTTTATTCATTCTGTTAATTTGGAAAATGTTTCATGTGATTAGCCTTTGGTTAGCTCTTTTAAAAAATTATATATTATATGAAGGAAAATGTTAAGTTTGTATATCTAAATCTTTTTCCTAAAATGTCAGTTTTATTTCCTTATACTTAGTAATCATATAGAACATTGTTTGTTTTCATTTAAATATGTATCCTAAAGAAGCAGGCATTATTGTTGTTTTAGAATACTTGTTCAGTTAGTGGAATTAAGTTTGGAATACTTAATTGCAGTTAGTGGATAGGAGTAGAAATAGAAAATATTTGATGACCATGAAAGAAATCTAAATATTACCAAAAGTGGCAATACTGCATTAACAAACATGAATGTGGATCAGGAGACTCAACTGGTAAAAGTTAACAATAAATACATGCTAGGAAAAAGTAGAACAGAGACATTTTCTCACACATTCAAAATGTTAAAGGTATTTCTAATTTGATATATGTGATCTCATAAGTAGACTGTATTAAATGAACTGCATCTTCAAATTTCTGTTTTGTTCTTAATCAAAAGAAAAAATAAGGAATGGCAATTTAGGGTCAAAAATAATGCTACAAACCAAATTTAGCTTTAATTACTGTCTAGCCAGAAGAAGGAATAAACTATCAGCCAAGACCACGATTCTTTGATCTCACATTTCAGCCTTCTTGTCCTCCAGATGAATGAAATGGTCTTTCCTCAAATGTTCAACAGGCCTTTTACCATTTGATAGGACAGTTATTTTTAAGAAGGTTTAAAATGTGATCTGGAAAACCACATTGACTCTATGTGGCATATTTGCTATTCTTAGCCTGGTTGAATAAGCTGGAAGTGGATGAATAATGCAGGTTAGAAAGAAAACAGATGCTAAATATTACAGATAGGAAGGTTTTCCAGCAATGAGACTTTCATTTTAGGGCTAGTTTTTGTTGGCACTTTTGGCATTATGACGAGTGTTGTTTTTCTCTCCAGCTGTTACACATCTGTATTGAAGGCTGGGGCAATTGGCGTTGGTCAGAGCCCTTCAGTGTGGACCATGCTGGGACTTTTATTAGAACTATTCAGTACAAGGGTCGAACTGCTTCACTGATCATCAAGGTTCAGCAACTCAGTGGAGTACAAAAACAGGTAAGTTTCTTTGTGTTCATGGCCCAGACAACTCTTAATCATTTGATGTAATTAATGGAAGGGAAACTTAAAGAAATGAAAATATCAATAAAAAAAAATCACACTGCCATGCCCAGCTATGCCTACTCCTACCACGCACACAAGCACTTAATAAGTTCTTTCTGATGTTCTTGAGGATGATGATGGCTTCATACCCCTTGTCCCATGTCTTTTACAAGAGCTGCTAACAAGCAGTAAACTTTACTGTTTTTCATTTCACCTCTTCTCCCTGTCACCACCTACCTTCTGGTGGAGGTGCTAATGAGCTGTGAAATGGCCAAAGCGTCTTTACTGAGAAGGAAAAGAAATCAGGGATGGTGGGGACTCTGGATAATCCAACAGTGGATAACCAGGAGTTGACTCTCATACATGTAAGAATAACCTGCGCGAAAGTCTTGTGATTCTTTCCCATGACAGAGTGGGCCTGGTGGGTCTCCAGCAAGCTTTCTTTTCCTAGGAGTTAATATTAACTGCAGTAAAAATTCACTGCAGTCTAACTCTTGGCATATAAAACTTCAGCTCTCAGCACATATTTTTATATATTTTATAAAACTTCCTTTTGGCTGTTTTTGAAGTTCTAAGACTGCAAAGGGGAAAAAAAAGTATCTGACACTTTTTTGTGTTCTTAAGATGTGAAAATGTGGTTTTTAAAAGATGTTTTTCAAGCATGGAGCATATGACAAGAGTAGAAAGAAAAAAAGGAAGTATTAAAATCTGAAAACTGGCTTCACTGCACACATAATAACTGGATTTGTCATAAGAGTTTTAACATATACATCTGCATCTGGATTGTAACAGTCTATCCGGAGCTTATGTGAACTGAGGACGTGATAGAGACAGCACTCAGTCCCTAGAAAAGGAAAAAGGGAGCTTTCCATATTGAGCACCTGGGGCTACTCCATTGCTGTATGCCGGGGGCAGGCAGGAAGCAACTGGTGAGGTGAACAGTAGGACCTATACCATATACATTCTTGGCCTGCACCTAATCAGGGAGCTGGACTTCATGTTCTCATTATTGTGGGCAGCAGAAGTGAAAAGAAACCTATAGCAGAGGAGTCTCAGACAAGAAGCATGGGAGAGTCTTCCCAGTCAACTGACCATTCCTCCAAGTATTTGTTGATTGCCTCCTGTAAAACAGAGAAAAATGAAAGACACTAAGTATGTAACAAAATCTTTGCTCTTAAAATGTAAATTTACATAAACCCAACAATGTGTACGACTGACAGTGAGTGTGAAAGGAATTTAGAGGTTTCACTAAGAAGATTTGACTTGAACTGGGCTTTACAAAACATGTCGAATTTAGATTAAGAGAGGGCATTCCAGGTCAGCAGTATAGGATAAATAAAGATACAAATATGGGACAAATGTGTCTTACCCAAGGACTCATGAGGGGACCAGTGTGGCTAGTGTGGGCTTTGAGCTGGAAAGTCATAAGAACAAGAAGTGTCTCTCCTATCTGCCCTTAGAGCTCTCTTACATGGATATGCTCTCAACAAATATCTGCCCAATACACACTGGTTTTCTGATTCTGTCACTCATGGTCTCTCAAGAATGCCTCGTCTACCTTCCCATTCACCAGCATGCCTGAGAAAAGGTCATACAGCATCTGTTTGAATACTCCAAACGATGAGAGTCTCATTCTCTCACACATCAGCCCTTCCCATTGTTGGTTACTTCCAGCTGTTAATGAAATTCTTTCCTAATTTTGAGCCAAAATCTGTCACCATTCAGCCAGTTTTTACCATTCCTCAGAACTTGTGAGGCATATGCAAAAAGCACACAACTCGTTACCTCTCCTCTATGTTACAGCCCTCCAAAAACATGAGAGAAGGTAGAATATTTCCCCTTAGTTTCTTTCCCTCTAGGCTAGTGGTTTTCAAACTTGAGTATGTATCAGAATCCCCTGGAGGACTTCTTAAAACACAGATTGCTGGGTCCCACCCCCAGAGTTCCAGATTCAACAGGTCTTGGGTATAGCATGATAATTTGTATTTCTAACAAGTTCTCGGGTGCTTTGACCACCACAGCTCTGGTCTGAAGTTTCCCAATTCATTCAAGTCTCTGGCATGTGGTTGCTGGAACATTTAACAGTCAGTGGAAGGGCAGGGTCCTTCCGTGGAGAAATCTTTTCAAGGCATGTCCTTGGTAGTTAAGATCACAGGCAACCTTGCTAGCTGCGGGATCATCAGCAAGTTATCTAACCTTTGTGGATCACTTTTCTAAAATGGGAATAGTAATAATAGTGCTTTCCCTCATGAACTAACTATGAGAATTAAACGAGTTTGTTTATGTACAGTGCTTACAGCAGTGCCTGGCCCATTGTCATAATCCAATAAATTTTAGTTACAATTAAAATAATGAACTATTCCCAGGCATAAGTAATGCTGGTTGGACTTTTTTGTGTTGCTATATTAATGCCTCATTCTTGCCATAGATTTATCTACTTTCACGAAATGATACTAAATTTCAGGGACAAATTGATACATGCAATGTACCTGAGCAGTTACTATTGCAACAGTATATCATAAGCCCAAAACGTTGGTCATGAAAAACACATTTTTTTTTTTAATTCTCACAAAACTTTACCTACTTTTTTTCTGATTGGAAAAGATTTCTCAGTCCTAGTACTTATTGCCTATATGACCTTAGGCACATTTCTTAACCTTTCTATGCTTCATATTCCTTTTGTAAAAGAAAGCACCCAAGAAATACTAGTTCACAGTGTTATTTTTATGTTAACTATTATAAAGTATATCTGGAAACACAGAAAAGCCTAATGAAGAAAACTAAAATTACCCATAAATCTACCAACCAAAAAATATATTCTATTATTACTTTGGTGTATTTTTTCTGCTCTTTTTTTCTATGCAGATACCTTTTAACCAACTTGAACTCTGATTGTAATTACAGTTTTTCAACTTGTTTTTTTCCCTTAACATTATATAATGCTTATTTTCTCATGTTATTTAAAATTCCTGAAGTTATCCCTTTAATGGTTGCATAGTGATTTACCATATGGTATCTCTAACCCCATGTAGACACTTCCTTGTTGTTGGACATTTAGTTCATTTCCAATTGGTTACTATAATAGATCCTTAAATAAATATCTTTGTGTATAAATATATGTCCAAATTTCTGAGTCTGTCCTTAAAATAAATTGCTATAAAATTTAGTTACCTGCGCAAAGGATATGAATGTGTTTGTGGTGCTTGATGCACATTCCCAAATTAAAAAGATGTACTTTATTCCTCAGACAAAATTCATCGTTTTGTCTTAGCAGAGTCTTGTTGGGGCTACACTAATCTTTTAAATAATTAAATATATATTTGTTCTAAAACTTCTGCTGATTTCCTGAGTTTTTCAAACCATTAGCGTTTTTTAAATCTTAAATATTTATGAGGGGTTCAAGTCAGAACTAAAAAAAATTTCCATACATTGAAAGTTAAGTAGTTCTTTTAATCACTCTCTCTGTTAATGTCAAATGTACAGATTTTAAGGCTTCTGGTGCCAAATCACATTTCAGAACTTTTCCAAATGTTATTTGTACTGGTAAATGTTAATAATCCTTTTCTGTGGGGAATGCCTCTCACGCTTTTCTCTGCTTCTACCTCATTTATAATAAATACTCTTAAAAAAAAAAAAGTCAAATCTAGCCAAATAGGAAAGGAATCTTTGGAGAGCCAATAATGGAAGCATAACCAGCCCTTGCATTGCATTTACCTTTTTGAGAGGAAGTGTCTTCTTCTCCCACAGGAGCTAGGAAAGTCCATTTTACATTCCCACCATCATGGAAGGTATATACACATATAACTATATTTTGAGTTGTAGCATTTCTTGTCATCGTCAAATGAGATCGAGCTCTATATTGGGGCCATTAAAAAAACTTAGCAGAGTACAGACACCAAGGGGGGAAAGCAGTGGGAGGTGGGGGGGGGATGAACTGGGAGATTGGGATTGACATGTATACACTAATATGTATAAAATAGATAACTAATAAGAACCTGTCGAATAAAATAAATAAATGAATAAAAATTTAAAAAAAAAACTTAGCAGAGCGGGGAAAATTAGAACACAGAAACAGCAATTCGTTTAACCTAGAATGAAGCAAATGGAAAGTGGGTTATACTGAACCCAGGTAATACGAGGTTCAGCAGACCACCATGCCAACCTCAGACCAACTGTTG
>NW_020174423.1:2900654-3033226 GCF_003031525.2 Neophocaena asiaeorientalis asiaeorientalis | reverse complement strand
AACATTGTAAAAAACCTTTCTAGTCAGTGTTTTTCTGCTTTTACCCTCTCTCCCTCCCTCTCTGTCTCTTTCCCCCTCTCTGTTTGTCTGTCTCTCTTTCTCTGTCTCTGTCTCTGTCTCTGTCTCTCTCTCTCTCTCTCTCTCTCTCTCTCACACACACACACACACACACACACACACACGCAAAAATGTATTATTTCTTTTTAAATTGGATTTTTTTTTATTGTCAGGGTAGATTAACTAACATTCAGATTAGCGCTAGTTAAAGTACGTCAGACAGGATTTCCTCAGTTGGCCAGGTTAGGAAGATAGGAACCAAGCTTCCAGAAGAGCTTCGTAGATTCCTGCCTCCCTCACATCTTCGCTTCTTTCCTGCTACCCCACCTAGGCCTGGAAATTTGCAATAAACCGCAGCTGCCTAATTATGAAGCCCCATTTGGGGAGGAGAGTGTGTGTAGCTCTCTGATATACCTTAACTGCATTAATACACCACGGGACAATGGAGAATTGGCTAAAGCTTGCTTGAACAATGACGTTTGGTTACCTGTACCCTGCCTTTCCTGCACCCCTCTCATTTCCCCAATCCAGTGAAAATTGACCACACATAAAATTTCTCAGGGACTTTGTACATTATACCACTACTCAAGCACATGTATTTGCTTCCGTGTTTTCCATCCCTTCATTGAGGAAAGCTTTACCACTCTAAAAACCTAAATGTACATATGAATGTATGTATATATATTTGTATCTTTATACATACACTTTTAATCATGGTTAAGATATCATTTTCCAGTGCATCTGGTGCTCTGGAGTTATTCTTTAATATCGCTATTCTTCTTGGCACTGATCTAATAAGAGTTCTGAAACCTGCTAAGTAAAATCATATGTGGAAATCTTCAATACACATCTTTGTGGCTTTGGGGAAAGAGGGGAATTAGTGTGAAACCTGGAAATGTGTATTAAAGAGAAACCCTACATTAAAAAAAATTAAGTAGCTGTCTTCAACTGATAAATTAATCTTGAAATTCTAACCATAATTTTCAAAATAACGGCATTGTAAGTGTTGCCACTTTGAAGAAAAGCAGGCATGGCTTTCACTGAACCCTGCGAGGGGGCCCCGTGAAGAGCCCCACGCCAAGGAGCAGCCATTTTGGATTTTCCTTCATCTAAGTAGCCTTCCCTCCCTGGCCACTTTTAAGGGTTTTCTTTTTATCAAATTTGAAAGCCTATTTAACAGGCTTTTTGGTTCAAAATGAAACTATAAAAACCCACCAAGAGGATCTTTGTCTTTAAACAAAGTGAGTCCCAGATGGTTGCAGAGATTCTGTGGTTTCTGTGAGAGACAGCCAAATCCTCTCCTAAATCTCATGGGGCCCAAAGGTTCTGAAACAAGAGCACTGAGCACACATTGCCAGGCCTGGACACATCGGAATAAGAACAGAGTTAAATACTGCCTCAGAGTTTTCTATTGTTTGTTCAAAGTTGGGCAATGCTATGGCGTCATAAGGCTTATCATGAGTGTCTAGTCTACATATGCTAGAGAAAATCTTGTGTTCATATTTCAGTGGACTTCCATGTTTGTTATTTTGAAAATATTGTTTTAAGAGATTATAATGTCCAGAGTATCTAGGGGAAATGTAACAGTTAAGCATAGCTTGGTTTTTACAGATGTGTTCCTTCTAAAGAAAATTCAGAGGAGTAGATAGTTGGAAAATAAATGTTTAAGAAAATGCTAAACCTCACTATTCAAATAATGCAAGTTGAAACAACAATGACTTTAATTTTTGGTCTGTCAATCTAGCAGATTTGCTTGGGGTAAATAATAGTTCATAGTTGCTCACATTTTTTGTGTGTGAATAATAGTTTTGTTTAAAATGATAGTTGCAAAGTCCTCCTAATGACATAGGAAAATTTATCAATTAGGATGCTTTCAGCTTGAAGTTACAAAATAGGGTTTTTAATCTTCATAGCAAGCTAAGGAGGCAGATACTATTATTGTTCCTTTTTTATGTTTATTATCTCACATAACAAAAAGGAAGAAGGGAGACTCGGATGTTGGTTAGTTAATTAAGCAACTCAGTACTGTATCTGCTTCTCTGCTGTCCTCTTGAATTTGCCTTCCTGTCCTCAAGATGGCTACAAAAGTTATATCCTCTCCTAACATCTTCCATGGCAGAAAAAAAAAACGAGGGTTTTCCCTTCTCAAATTGTCTCCCTTATTATCAAAGAGTAAAACCTTTCCCAGAGCCTTTTAGCAGTCTTCCCTTTTTATATTATTTGCCAAAACAGAGCTCCATGTTCACCCCTAAACTAATCATTAGCAAAGAGGTAATGGAATTACCACAATTAGCTTGTACCAAACCATATTCTGTTTTCTTAATTAGTAGGTATTAATTTTATGAGATACAGACAGTCAGGATGGTGAGCAACACAGACTCTGGGCCAGACCATCTGGGTAACATCAGGAAAGTTATTCACCATCTCTGTGCTTCTGTTTTTTTTCCTTGTTAAGATGAGGAGTCATTGTAGCACCTGTTTTATGTGGTTGTGAAACAGGAGGGAAGGGGGCAGGGCACAACCTTTAAAAGAATGACATAGCCATAGGACATGACAAAGACTGTTTAGAACCAACTGGGTCCAAGATGGCAGAAGATTCGACTTCCAGTAGACCTTGAGCCTCATTATACAACTCATTGTGATACATTAGCGTGCTAAATGACACACCTACCAGCACCATGACAGTTCTGAGGCCAACCATAAAAGGTCAAAAAGTGGGCGGTGGCCCAATTCCTGGAAATTCCCACCCCTTCCCCAAAACAGTTGGAATAATCCTCCCACTCATTAGCCCGTGATATTACCCAGCCTATAAAAACTAACCACGCCACATTTAGAAGCTCTCTCGCCTTCTGAGATGGCCCACACTCTGTCTGTGAGTGTGTTATCTCTCTAAATAAATCCACCTCTTACCTATCACTTCATCTCCAAATTCTTCTGCGACAAAGCAGGAACCTTAAATTCACCAGGAATGGTTGCTGTGAGAATAAAAGAGATAATTTGTGAAAATACTTTGTATCAGTCATGGTTCTCCAAAAAAAAAAAAAACAGAACCAGTAGGGTGTATGTGTGTACACACACACATATACATATATACGTACGTAGAGAAAGGGAGGGAGAGATTTATGATAAATTGGCTCACACGATGATGGAGGCTGAGAAGTCCTAAGATCTGCCATCTGCAAGTTGGAACACCAGAAGAGCTGATGTGTAGTTCCAGTCCAAAAGCCAGCAGGCTAGTGTACCAAGAAGAGCTGATGTTTCAGTCCATGTCCAAAGGCTGGAAAAGACCAGTGTCCAGCTCAAGCAGTGAGACAGGAGGAGTTCCCTCTTACTCAGGCTCTTTGTTCTTTCATGTCTTCAGTTGATATGATAAGGCCCACCCATGTTCAGAAGAGCAGTCTGCTTTAGTCAGTCTACCAATTCAAATGTTAGTCTCATCTAGAAACACCTTCACAGACACACCCAGAGTAATGTTTGAGTAAAATATCTGTGCACCCCATGGCCCATTCAAGTTGACACATAAAATTAACTGTCATATCCTTAGACATACATGCTATACATGTATTACTTAGTATACATTTTATAACCTGGAAAAATATTACAAATAAGGAAAACAGTATGTGACAGTCCTGTCTTCCTCAGTCCTGGTGAAAATTCATATTACACAGGATTTGCTTTCTAAAAGTATTCACTGCAGAGGAGTAAATTTTGTGTTATCTTTTCAATTTCCACCAATTTAAGAGATATTTCTTAATGCCTGCTCTGAACTATACTCTTAGCTGGATGAAAAGTTAAATAATACATGGGTTTAATGGATAATTCTGTGTGTTTTATAAAGATAATGCTTCTATGCTGTAAGAAAAACCTGAATAAGAGAAAATATAATTAGGCTTCTGACTTAAAAGTTGTTTGTATTATCAGTTTATACAGAGATTTTGTATTGCATAAGAGTGCAATAAACGCTTGGAAATCAGCCACAGGGAATAAATTGATCACAATTGTCATCTCATCCGTGAGAGCTGAAGTCTTGTTTCCAGTCCCCTTCCTTTTTGACTGCTACGTTGTTCAATACCATCCACCACCACCTTCCAGTCAGTCTCTTCTCTCGTGGCTTCAGCAACCCTGCATTCTCCTGACACTCCTTCGTCCCTTCTCTGACTTCTCACCCTGAGTCTGTACCTAAAGTCTTGGTCAGTTACTGGGTTTGAGCTTCCACCCTCTTTTCCAGGTAAACTGTCTTCCTGTCCGCACACATTTGTGAGGCTTTAATTTCACAAGTCTTCCATCTCCAGTCCCACCTTCACTCTCAAGCACATGACCAGCCTTTGCAGCTGGGCATGGATCCTGCCTACATGTCTGTCCTTTGAATTCTGCAAACTCAACATGACCAAAGCAAAGTCCCTTCTCTTCTTGGAAGCCTCTTTTTCTTCTTGTACTCTCTAAATAAGCTAACGATTTCATTTTCTTTCCATTAAAATCAGCATAGTTTACTCTGTCTGAACAAGGCATACCTTGTTTTATTGTGCTTTGCTCTATTGAGCTTTGCAGATACTACGTTTTCATCAGTTGAAAGTTTGTGGCAACCCTTCATCAGTTGAAAGTTTTTGGCAACGCTGCATCAAGCAGTCCAACAGCATTGGCTCGCTTCGTGTCTCTGTGTCACATTTTGCTAATTCTCGCAATATTTCAAACGTTTTCATTTATTATTATCTTTGTTACAGTGATCTGTGATCAGTGACCTTTGATGTTACTATTGCAAAAAGATTACAACTCGCCGAAGACTCAGATGATGGTTAGCATTTTTTAGCAAAAAAATTTTTTTAATTAATGTATTTAAATGTTTATAGATATAATGCTTTGAATACTTAATAGATTACAGTATAGTGTAAACATAACCTTCATACGCACTGGGAAACCAAAAAATTCATCTGACTCCCTTTGTTGCAATATTTACTATATTATGTTGATCTGGAACCAAACCTGCCGTATCTCCAAGGTTTCCCTGTATTTCCAATTCATGGAATCTGAATTGATGAAGTCTTATTGATTGATGGATTGATTGATTGTCTTTCAGATTATCATCTGTGGAAGACAGATTATCTGCAGTTACTTGTCTCAAAGCATAGAACTAAAAGTCGTTCAGCATTACATTGGTCAAGATGGACAAGCTGTGGTCCGAGAACATTTTGACTGCCTCACAGCCAAACGGAAATTGCCTTCGTACATACTAGAAGACAGCGAACTGACCGAGTTGTGTGTGAAGGCCAAAGGAGATGAAGATTGGTCGAGAGACGTGTGTCTGGAATCCAAGACCCCTGAGTATAGTGTTGTCATTCAGGTATGAGAAGTAGTACAATCCAGAATAGAGCAGCTTTAAATTTTTAAATTTCTCGTTACGTTCTTTATTCAGTACAGCACTTAATTTATTAATAAATGACATATACAAAAGAGGGGAGGCCTGAAATAGTATAAAAAGGCTTTGAATATTATTTCTCAAACTTTTTCGTCCCCATCCCACGACAACACGTTTGTATCAGTTCCAGTCGTTCTCGTAGCCAAGACTCTACCCCTCCCAGATGGAGATGATTTATATCTTGAAAAAGATTCTGATGCACAAGGGCTTTGGAGGGACGGGAGGGAATAAAGGGTGTCCTCCCCACTTGAGAAGCCTTATGATGATCTGCTACTTTTTTATCTCTTTCTCAATCTCCACCATCATCACTTTCATTCCCATAAAGGACAAATCCTCTCTTTTGTTCTCCCACTCACTCTTATATCAGTCTCTCCACATACAAATCCCTTCATCTTTACGGAAAGAATTGGCCCCATTGACTCACTGCACATTCACTTTATGCCATAATGAAGTCTGTTTTTGCTTATTCTTTTTTTTTAAATGGCTTTTTTCTGTAACTTTAAACTTTTTGTATCCTCCAGATGGATATTATATCTGTGCCTTATTTTGATTAATTAGTAAACTGTTTAGTATTTAATAGAACCCTTTTCTATCTCATGTGCAGGTGCCATCTTCAAACAGTTCTATTATTTATGTCTGGTGCACAGTTTTGACTTTAGAACCCAGCTCTCAAGTGCAACAACGAATGGTAAGTGCTTTCTAATCCTAAAATATGGCATATGACTTTGACCTTTCCTGTTCTGAAATAAATTAAGGTCAGAGTGACCCAGGGAAGAGATTTATTACAAGTTTGTTTCAGCGTCAAACAGCTGGAATACTGCAACAAAGCAAATATGAAAGTTGTTCTGTCCTTTTATTTTTATAGATTGTGTTCAGCCCTCTTTTTATCGTGAGGAGTCATCTTCCAGACCCCATTATCATACATTTGGAGAAAAGAAGTCTGGGATTGAGTGAAACACAAATTATTCCAGGAAAAGGACAAGAAAAACCACTGCAAAACATAGAACCTGACCTTGTACATCACCTAACATTTCAAGCAAGGTACTGGGAAAGTCCTTACATTTTCTTAAGGGAGATTCAGTAGAAAAGTAACTTTGTCCTACTGAGGGGGTAAGGGAGGATAGAGTTTTTTGTATGGTTTCTTATCTTATGAGAATGTTATTTTTAAATTGCCCTGCCTAGTATTCTCTTATTCTCTTATACAGTTTAAGATAAAATTCAGCCCCTTTGGATATAAATAAGAGGGATGATCAGAAAATGTAATTGACACATAATTTCTGTAGAGGAACAAGAGATCTCCACCCAAGCATTGGGGAGGAAAGGCCACGGCCCAGATAATTCCCCAAACTGTGTCATCATCCCTAAAGCACCAAAAATTGACTCACTCTCACCAAAAAAAAATATTGGTCTATGATACATCTGATAATCATTCTTGTTTTTTCTTTCCGTTTCCTAGAGAAGAAGATGATCCTTCACATTGTGCTGTTCCCATCTCAACATCCCTCATTAAGCAAATAGCCACTAAGATACACCCCGGAGGCACAGTTACTCAGACCCTTGACGAATTCTATGGGCCAGAAAAGTCCCTTCAACCCACATGGCCCTATAATAAAAAGGACTCTGACAGGTAATGTTCTCTAGCAGTCTTTTTCTACAAACATTTCTCAATATTAAGAAATAAATAACCGTTCACAAAAATCTTAGAGACCATAAAAACATTTTAAAAAAGATGTTTGCATGTATCTGTCAGATTCTGACCTTTTATCACCTAGTAGATGTATTCCGTAGATTGCTTCATTCTTAATCTCGAACGTAATTGCATGAAAAGTTTCTTTCTCCTGGATGCAAATTTAGCATTGCATGACTCTGGTGTGAAGAGGTGTCATACAGGAGCGTTGTGTGTCTGGAATCCTTAAACACATTTCATGAATCCTGAAGTCATCATGTTTCATTGAGTCTCTTGGATGTGGTATTTGGCACAGGAATGAGCAGCTGAGCCAGTGGGACAGCCCAATGCGAGTGAAGCTGTCAGCCTGGAAGCCATATGTGAGGACCTTGTTGATAGAGCTGCTACCCTGGGCCCTGCTCATCAATCAGTCCAAGTGGGACCTCTGGCTGTTTGAGGGAGAGAAGATTGTTCTACAGGTTCCTGCTGGCAAAATTATTATCCCTCCTAATTTTCAGGTACTATAACTTTTTTTTTAAACTAATAGGAATTCTTTCCTTTCAACAACCAGCTTTTATTCTGAGGTTGCATTTATGTTCTTAACAGAATCAATCAGTTGTGGAAAACTGTCCTCCTAGATGCATATGTAAAGGGTATGGAATGTTCTTTGATATTCAGAGACATCTCAGATGTCTTTTTTTTTTTCCCCATCAGCAGTATTCATGCTTGAGTTATCATTAAATTTGATAACTTGTACTAGTTACATTCTCATTTCCATTGTGTATAGGATGTTTGACAAGTATTAGGATTTGCCTGCTCAGGATATGTTAAGAATATAGAGCCATATTCTGTGCTAACCCACCCCCTAGATATTTTTGTGGTTCTTACAGAAACTCTCAGAGATGCGCAAGATGGATAAGAGGTAAAGATTTCTCAACAGCTATTTTTGTCAAGGCCCCTTTTCCTTTATAAGTGGACTTGCCTGTCCATAATCATGGATGCCCCCCGTTAGTGATAACAGCATAGAATCATTAATAACAAGGGAAGAAAAACTTAATTGTAAAACAGAATTTCGTAGGAAGATTTTATATTCCATTACAGGAGAACTTTCTTGATAAGGCTAGCCCAGTTCAAGAAGGCACATAAATCTGTAAGAAAATAGAGTACAAGGAATTTCTAAATAAAATGTTTTCCTGATAGGGAATAATTTGAGAGTCCTTTTTTTTTTTTGAACTCCAGTTTATAAACATCTTTACCCAATTGCATTTTTCCTTTTTTTTTAAAAATAATCATATGATGTTACCTTAAGGAATGGGGATGTTGACCTACATGTACGTAGTGTTGCATATTATTCTTTTGTCAAATGAAATGAAACCTTCAGTTTTTAAGCCTTTGGTATATAGGGTAGTCACAGTTTAGATTGATGTTCTTTTTCCCTCCTTCAATAAATATGAATTCCATTGTGATTCAGAGAAAGCACTGGGAACTAAAATAAAATGTATGTTGCCATTACAAAATAAAAAGGGATTTGGTTGCCTAAGTAGACCTATTACATAATATAAAAAATTCCTACGAATTGAGGTAAAAATATCAAAGTTAAGAAAAATACTTTATAATTGAGGCATTACTTTTCCAGGAAGCTTTTCAAATTGGAATATACTGGGCAAATACAAACACCCTGCACAAGTCAGTAGCAATTAAACTGGTCCATAACCTGACATCTCCAAAGTGGAAAGATGGAGGTAACGGTGAAGTTGTGTCATTGGACGAAGAAGGGTTTGTTGCTGCCGAAATAAGACTTGGTGCTTTCCCAGGACATCAGAAGGTAAGATCAAAGTCAATAAAAGTCTGTGTGGCTCAGGGGATAGCATGCCATCCCTTCAACCTGTTTAAAATGAGTCTACCCTTTTCTTTTTTAATCCCTTTTTGGTATTACTTGTTCCAAACAATTTTTAACAGTGTAACGTGATTTCTTAGACCTCTCTGTTCTACAGTCGTTTTTTTTTTTCCTTTGCTAGTGATAAAAGCTGTGTCACATAGTTTATCCAATAACCTCTCTATTTCAGAACACTCAGCAGTCACTTGATTTATTGTATGTAGGGGAAAAAAGTGAACTTATTCCCAAATATCCACAAGTTGTACTTGGCCTCCTTGTTTTAGAGCAGGAGGTGGAGCTGCTAACATTCTGAGTATTGAGTGAAAGGACAAAGGCTCCTGCAGCAAAGGTTATATTTCTGGAAAGGGCACCCTGAGCGAAATGCTGTGGAGTTGTATTATTGAACAGCGGACTGGTACTCAGGTTATGAAGATGAATACCAAAAAAAATGAAAAAAAATAGTTATTGAACTAAGTATAAGTGGTGTGTGCTTTTCAACATGAATCTTTTCTAAAGTAGTATATGAAAACCAGTTAAGCTGAATAATATAGTAACAAATCACATTAAACTGTATGTATGAAGTAAGTATCATAGTGTACCATGTAGAAATCTCATGCTGTACTTAATGATATCTTCGTTATTTTAGCTGTCCCAAATCTGAAAAAGAAAGGATGCTTCAGCAGAGTAGTATAATTCAGAATGACCTTTCTCTGGGGAGAAGCTAGATTTTGACAGGCATCTTCAAAGAGCCTCCTGAGAAAAGTTAGGGTCGTTTGGTGACTTTTTAAAAATAAATTTCTCTGATACAAAGTAGTAGGTCTTCGGTATTCAAGGCTGGTATCCATTTCCTCAAAGTTGTCTGGGCAACACATGTTTATGCTCTGCCGGCCAAAATACTGTAACACGGGTGTAAATGGCAAAGAGCTGTAAGCGTGAATCACCCAAAGTTGAATAGTTGTAAGTTGAGAACTACCATCAAAACCTGGAAAAAAAGTTATGATATACAGTCAAACACCCAGTACCTCCAGCACCTCACAAAGTGGCCACAGCAAGTGCGAATAAATGTTAGTGAAGGAATGAATGAACTGTTGGAAAATATAATATTATTATATTTATATCTCATTATTCTCTAGTAGTGATTCTCAAACTTTTTAGTCTTTGGACCCCTTTACACTCTTAAAAGATACCGAGGACCTCCAAAAAACCTTTTGTTTATGTGGATTATGTCTATTTGATATTTATCAAATTAGAAATTAAAACAGAAAATTTTAAACACAAGAATTCACAAACATACATTTCATTAGCCATAAGCATGATGACATCACATGTCATATAGCCTCTGGAAACCTCCACTGTATGCTCATGTGAAAATTAGAGTGAAAAAGACAAATAGCATCTTATTATTATTTTAAAATTAGTTTTGACCTTGGGGCCCCCTGAAAGAATCTCAAAGACCATCTCCTCCAAGGGTTCCCAGACCACACTCTGAGAACTTTCTTGACGTTACCACTTGCTAGATGGATATCTTCAGGCAAGTAATACCTTCTCTGAGCATCAGTTCCTCATACAATGTGACAGGACAATGAGATGATACACACCGTGGTTAAGAGCAGCACCAGGGAACCAGTCTGCATGGTTTCTAATTCCAACCCTTAGACCCTCTTTATCTTTGTGACCTTGGGCAAGTTGCTTACCTCTTTGTGCCTCATTTTTTCTCTTCTGTAAAATGGGGATAATATGGTAGCTACCCCATGTGGGTGTAGTGAGCATTCTGTGAATTAATATGCATAAAGTACTTTCAGCAGGTGGAGCACAAGAAGGCAATATATGAGGGTCAGCTGTTACTGTTTTCTTCAACGTTGTCATCATTATTTAAGTTCTCAGAGCTCCCCTTGGTCCAGGTACACATTCAGTGAGATAGCTGCTAGGTGAGCATGAGGAGAAGGGGAATGCTGGATTGAGTTCTTTATGTTGAAAAGGATAAGCGACATCTGTTTATGTATAAGTGCTTTATAAATAAATATTTTGTGAGGGAATTGGTTTAATAACTTGAAAACAAGTCTCTGTCACTATACAATAACAGGAAAAGTAGCCGGTTTGCTAAAGCACCCAGTTGAAGAGTAAATAGTGACCCTTTTTAGGGACCAAGACAATTTTGAGACTGAAAGGGAACTCTACTAAATCCTCTGGAACAGAAGATAAAATTGATACTGTCCCGTGCAAACCAATGGATAAAATGACTTTTAAAAATAATCAAGAGGTTTTTATATGCCATATGATTTTTTTTTCCCTTTGGAAGCACCCACTTAAGTATCAGATTTAATTTGAATTTATGTATTATGTTCTGTTGTTTAGAAGTTGTTAATATTTTCATTAATTGATGAAATACATGATTGGTGAGTCAAAATACTCTAAAGATTGGGCAGAATAAACAAAAAAACAGTGGTTAGATGCCACGAAGTAGGTGGCAGTGCCTTAACTGTATGCGCCTCTTCCATCCTTGTCAAGGGGAGTGCTAACCTTCTCTCCTTTCATACAACACCCATATAATATTTTTAAAATGACTCTTTCCTCAATTGTCCTGCAGTTATGCCAGTTCTGCATTTCCTCCATGGTACAGCAAGGCATACAAATTATTCAGGTTGAAGACAAGACTACAATAATCAATAATACGCCGTATCAGATATTTTATAAACCACAGTTATCTATCGCCAGACCCCACTCTGGAAAGGAGGTAAGCAATTCAAAGATGATTGTTTTGTCTACGTTTTCATAAATGAATAATAATTACTATCAACTTTTTTTTAACCTGGAACAAATCAAAAGCTAACACTGAATATAGGTAAAAATTCATTTATTTTTGCTTTCATTAAAACCATGGATGCTGGGCTTCCCTGGTGGCGCAGTGGTTGAGAGTCCGCCTGCCGATGCAGGGGACACGGGTTCGTGCCCCGGTCCGGGAAGATCCCACATGCTGCGGAAAGGCTGGGCCCGTGAGCCATGGCCGCTGAGCCTGCGCCTCAGGAGCCTGTGCTCCGCAACGGGAGAGGCCACGACAGTGAGAGACCCGCGTACCGCAAAAAAAAAAAAACACACACAAAACAAAACAAAACAAAACCATGGATGCCATGGTGAGGTGAGCACTTCCAAGGTACTTAATGAGGAGACATCCTACCAAGCAGGAGATCCGGACCCACTGGCAGCTGGGTGCTGCCGGCCCCATCTGCCCCCGAGGCTGCAGCGCTCTCTGCCAGAGCTCACTAACACAAGGCCCCGCCAGCAGGAAGCGGGCCTGAGGACTGGCTCAGAGGCTCCTGGAAAAGAACATCTGCCTCGCAGGCCACCGTGCCTGGAGGAGCCCTGTGTGAAGAAGGCTCAGCCCCAACGGAGCCCCAGATCTGGGAGCACTGAGCTCTGTGTCCACGAGGAGAGGAAATGTGAAAATGTACCAGCTCATTTATGGTAACGTCTCTATGGCAGAATATGCGGCAAATGAATCCAATATTCAATTCTTTATACAGTTCAGACGAACAGTTTTATTTTAAGAGAGTAAGGAGATATTTTAAAAGGATTTGAAAACAGAATATTCTAAGTGGTATCTATTGTTTTACGCTATTGAAACCATCATATAGAAAAGTATTATTTTTCTTTACTTTCATCTGAATTTATTGTTAGCCCTTACTTTCAGCTCCTAAAAATTACATTAGAGCAATACAGTAGGATGAAAGTCTTATTCTTCTAAGCCTACAGTGCATTATAGTATTTATAAAAATGTCAGAGTAACAGAATTTCATCTTGGTTCGTTGAAGTATTGATAAAATAAATAGGTGACCAGAAGTACCCTGGTGGGAAGTAGAGGTCAATAGTAATTGCATTGTAGGCGAGGAAGATCCAGCATGAGCCCTGATAATTTTCCTGCTTCTCCCCACCCTAGGGCTTCCTGAGGCATTGGGTCAGGGTTTTCGACACTGACACTTCCTCATCTGAAGAGGGGTATAATTTTGCATTCCTTGCAGGTTTTGGGTGAGGGTTAAATGAGGTAATATGAGTAAAAAGGCTGGGCACTCAGGAAAGAATTGCCAGCAGTCACCTCAACGCCAGCATCACAATGGGCTCCTTGAGAGAAGGGGAAGGCCCCCATCCTTTCTGCAGCTGAGGGGGCCCCCTTTTTCAACCCCGACCCTGCTTCGGGCAGGTGTGGGAATTGTTTAAAGACATGGTAATCCCTACCCTCTCAGGGAGACTGTCTGGGACAGTGGGAGAAACAGCCAAGGGCGAAGGAGGAAGCCTGGCTGCTGGCTAGGCTTTGCCACACACTGGCTTTGTGATGCTGGACAAATCATCTGCACTCTGGGAAGCAGCTTCCTCGGCTGTGAAAGAGGAGGGCCAAATAAATTATCTCTAAAGGCCCTTTTTATGTCTACAATCCTGAGACTCTCTAATGTGCCAGAAACCATGTGGAATTCCAACAGAGGGTTGGAGATCAGAGTTTCCTGCTCCCTCAGGATGAGCCTTCAAAAAAATTTGTCTTCTGAGCCCCCAGTTTACCCTTCTGTATCTCATTCAGATCTCTTCTGCCCAAGGTCCCCCCGGGGTGCCACCCTTTCAGTCCAGCCACACCTCTCTAGGAGGACTCCCTCCCAACAAACAACGCTTCTACCACATGGCATGGCTTTTCTTTGCAGTACCTGGGGGTATTGAGAACTTTGCATCACCTTTGAAGTCACACCAGTTTTATCATGTTTCATTATGCCTAGAAAAGCCGACCCTGTTCTTCCTGCTCCTCGTAATTGTCTCATTAGAGCTTTCTCATGGGAACAGGATTTCTAATATTCCCATGTCCCCCACCTGGCCACCTCCTGAGAATATATGTTATGGTTTCTCAGAAGCTGTGCTTTAAAAAGTGTAACTTCTCTGTATGACTGTAGTAACTGTGCTCTCTCTGCATTGTCTTTTCTTTCTTCAGTATTTTCATGTTCCAGACAGTGCTACTTTCAGCATTTGCCCAGGTGGCGAGCAGCCTGCTGTGAAATCCAGCTCCCTTCCTTGCTGGGACTTAATGCCTGATATCAGTCAGTCAGCGCTGGATGCATCCCTGCTTCAGAAACAGATCTTGCTGGCCTTCTCTCCTGCCGCAGTTGCCGACAGGTCACAGTGCTGGAGCCTGCCAGCTCTAGTTAGACAAGAGTTTCCCAGACAGAGTGTGTCAGTGCCCTTCGGGAACTATAGGGAAAATGGATTCTGTACCAGGTATTTTACATTTATGTGAATGCCCTTCTTTGCTTCATCCAGGTGCCGGGAGAAATAGGAGAATATTTGCAGTGCTCACCACACGTAAAATTAGGTTTTGCTTTTATTTTTCATGGCTTCTAGATTTTGTATACAACTGGGCAAATGTTGTGATCACACATGGGTTGTCCCAGTGTACTACTGATGAGATTTCTCCCTTATGCAGCTTCTACTAGGGGGAAATGTGATGTTTGTACCGTAGAATAGCAGAAATCTATCATAATGAAAGATCACCTTCTTTTATGGCTTCTTAGCCTCTGTCAAGTGATAAGAAATAAGGGTTAAAATATGAGAGAGTCAAGTTGGAAAACCTTTTCTTTTCCCATATTTTACTTTTACTTCAAAATGGAATTTTTCTCAAGTCATTAAGAGAGATAACTTAGATAAACACAAGTCACAGAAGACTCTGTTCTGTGGTTGTTCCTGCACGCAAGTTACTCCAATTACCAATTACCAATTATGCAAATAGCAACCACAGAATCAAGCCAGAGACATGTAATGGTTTGTTCATACCGGACTTTTATTTTGCGGTCGTTTTGCATGCAATATGTCCTTTCTGTAGCTGTCAGGAATAACTTATTTATGGTATATATAAAAAGTACAAAAGAAAACATATTGTAACCTTATGAGAGGTACCTTTTTTCGTGATTATGAATTTATAGACTTTATTTGAGATTTTAGCCATCTTAACTTTGATGTATATAGAGATTTCTAGTAGTAATATTTTAAAAGATAACTTCCTGACTCGAGTTATCCTTAATAGTAAGGCTCTGTTCCCTACACACATCCCTTCTTCTCTCACAACACTCACAAACATCCATGATTTTATAAACACTTTTCACCCCTAACTCGAGAGGAATATTTGTCCTTATGTTCTGGTTGGAGAAGTTAAGTGTGGTGAGTTTTTTTATTTTTAATTAAAACAAACTTGGGACTTCGGCGCAGTGGTTAAGAATCCGCCTGCCAATGCAGGGGACGCGGGTTCGAGCCCTGGTTCGGAAAGATCCCACATGCCACGGAGCAACTAAGCCCGTGCACCACAACGACTGAGCCTGCGCTCTAGAGCCCGTGAGCCACAACTACTGAGCCCGTGTGCCACAGCTACTGAAGCCCGCGCACCTAGAGCCTGTGCTCCGGAACAAGAGAAGCCACCGTAATGAGAAGCCCGTGCACCGCAAAGAAGAGTAGCCCCCGCTTGCTGCAACTAGAGAAGGCCCGTGTGCAGCAACGAAGACCCAATGCAGCCAGCAATAAATAATAAATAAATAAATTTATTTAAAAAAACTTATTGTTTCCAAAGCGGGGTGGGGGGAGGGATAAATTAGGAGGCTGGGAATTAACATATGCACGCTACTATGTATAAAATAGATAACCAACAAGAACCTACTGTATAGCACAGGGAACTATACTCACCGTTACGTAATAACCTATAAGGGAAAAGAATCTGAAAAGAATATATGTATATAACTGAATTGCTGTGCTGTACACCTGAAACTTACACAATATTGTAAATCAACCATACTTCAAAAAAAATTTTTTTAACATCTTTATTGGAGTATAATTGCTTTTCAGTGGTGTGTTAGTTTCTGCTTTATAACAAAGTGAATCAGTTATACATATACATATGTTCCCATATCTCTTCCCTCTTGCATCTCCCTCCCTCCCACCCTCCCTATCCCACCCCTCTAGGTGGTCACAAAGCACTGAGCTGATCTCCCTGTGCTATGCGGCTGCTTCCCACGAGCCATCTATTCTACATTTGGTAGTGTATATGTGTCCATGCCACTCTCTCACTTCGTCCCAGCTTACCCTTCTCCCTCCCCATATCCTCAAGTCCATTCTCTAGTAAGTGTTATTTTGAGATAATCGTAGATTCACATACAGATATAGGAAATAATACAGAGAGGTCCCATGTATCCCTTACCCAGTTCCCCTATCTTGCAAAACTCAACTATAATATCACAACTGGGATATTGGCATTGATACAATCAACATATAGAACATTTCCATCAATTAAGTGTGGTAAGTTTAATAAGGAAGTATTTTTGAAAGCAATGTGAACC
Organism: Neophocaena asiaeorientalis asiaeorientalis; assembly: GCF_003031525.2. Taxonomy (NCBI): domain Eukaryota; kingdom Metazoa; phylum Chordata; class Mammalia; order Artiodactyla; family Phocoenidae; genus Neophocaena; species Neophocaena asiaeorientalis. Next base: position 3,016,862 of record NW_020174423.1, on the reverse strand, counting down.
TATGTATAGAAAACAAAACTTATTTTTAAAACTGAGACAAAATGTAAAATAAAACACTTAGAAATTAAGTTTAAAATTCTAAGATTTTATTAATATAATTTAAATCTTTATCTGTACATATTAAGCTAGATATTACATTGGAAGTGCCATATTTCAGTCTTGGTCCCAGCTCTTGGCTATCGGCAGAGCATTCTCTGTGGCTGGCTCGCCCAGCTCTTCCACAGGTAGGCTGGGAGAAGGACTTCGGTGCTAATGCAGAGACGACTGACGCTCAGAGAGCGTTCCATCTCCTCTCCTCCCCCCAGTCCAGCAGTGCACATGTCATGGTGTTAGTTAGTTATTTATATGATTTCCCCAAATACCAATCGACAGTTCACCTTGACATTTCAGACAAATATACAGGCTTTGGGAAGAACTCACACTGGCGAGCAGAATAGGTAATGAATGGGAAATTCTTTAGTGTGTCATATAATAAGTGGAAACTGAGGGCCACATTTGGCAAATATCTGATTTCTTTGATTAATTTCAACAATCGGTCCACAGAATTTAAGCTTCAGAGAGATTTTTTTTCCTGCTTTGTTATGAAATACTTTTGGTAGTCTCTAGGTCTAAATTGGAGCCTTTCTCTCTGTCCATTGTAGAGGTCAGCCTACGGCCACACGGCAGTTTCTCTGAGGCCAAATAGTAAATACAGCTTTGCTCTTCGTAGTCAAAATGGAGATCCTGTAAAGCATGATGATTGGCAAAAATTGACAACAAACAGATTGAGCATACCTACCTTTAGAATTAAAAAAGAGCAAGTACCCAGATTCTCTAGTCGTCCTTCTAGAAGCACATCAACTCCTCCTTTGCCAAAATTTACCAAGCACTTTTGAGGAGGAAAAGCTAGCACAAGGATATCTGTAATTCTCTCCGAGTGGTAGGAGTTATGGGGGTTTTATTTTATTTATATTTTTAACTTAATTTTATTTTTTTAATTTTTATTTTATATTGGAGTATAGTTGATTAACAATGTTGTGTTAGTTTCAGGTGTACAGCAAAGTGATTCAGTTATACATATTCTTTTTCAAATTCTTTTCCCATTTAGGTTGTTGCAGAATTGAGCAGAGTTCCCTGTGCTGTACAGTAGGTCTTTGTTGGTTATCTGTTTTAAATATAGTAGTGTGTATATGATCTTTCACATTTTTTTGAATATTTTATGACAAAAATGTTTACTACTGTCAGAAAAAATTAGTAAACCTATCATTAGTGTTTGGCAGGTGATAGATAAGTGGATGACCATCCATTCTCTGGAAAACATTTCCTCTGATGTATAAGAGAGGAGGTGTTATAGAGGTTCTGAATATTGCAAATCCAAATAAACATGTATCAGGAGAGAAAGCATGCATTTTTTTCTAAACCATTTCTATCCTTTGATTCTGTTCTAGGGCTATAGCACTGACATATCAAGAGCACTTTGGAGTGACTTATTTAACCCTCTCAGAAGACCCTAGTCCTCGAATAATTTTCCACAACAGATGTCCAGTAACAGTACTTATAAAGGAAAATACTAAAGGTATATGTTATAGTATTGAATTTAAATAATACAAAACCTATATTCTTTCTGGAGGTTTTTGACTTCGTAGTTACCTGTGACCCTTAAATAAAAGTGAGCTTCTCTGAGAAGTTTCTCTTGCCCCATTACGTTTAGTATCCCCAAGTCTTTTTCCTCAAGGCCTAAGTCTGCATATGCCTTTCTTTTTTCAATTTTAGATACTCCAAAGTGTGAGGTTTATTGCAGAAGAATTCCTCCTGAGTGCTCAATTCATCATGAGCTGTATCATCAGCTTTCCAGTTATCCAGACTGCAGGACCAGAGACTTACTCCCTAGCCTCCTTTTGAGAGTAGAACTGCTGGAGGAAACGACGAGTGAGTGGAGCGACGCCATCGACATCAACAATCAGGGAACACAGGTCAGTGAGCCGCGAGGGTTCCTGCCACAGCCCAAAGAAACAGTCCCTTTTTAAGGTTTTGGTGGTTGTCTGTTTCTAAACATAGTTTTCTAAATGCTGAATGTCTTGTCTCTGTGTGAGGGCACATGTGTATCCACTTTTACATCTTCAGTGGGCTATAAATTCTCAAACCCAAGTATGTATCTCAAAGCGTACTTTGCAACTGTTTATGAGAGGGGAGCACCAGTTAAGCAAGCCCATCTTGGGTCTAAATCCAGGTCAAAAATGAAATAAAATTGTTAACCTTCTTTACATGGAAGATAATCTAACTCTCCAGATCTTAGGACAATTATATTGTCAACCCTAGATTAATCACCTCTTCTGAAAATTTGCTAAGTGTAAAATATACATATTAATCCTAGTAGTGCGTGAAACTTTGCAAATATAAGCACAGTTTTAAAAACCTGAACAGTTCAGATGTCCTGATTTGTCTCTGTCTTCCTCTGGATGTTAGTGATAATATTTTTCTTGAAAATGGCACAGGAACCTAGCATTTCCTTTCTGCTCTACTTAAAATTTGCCATTTTCAGTACAATTCGGTGGCATTAAATACATTCACAATGTTGTAAAACCATAACCACTATCTATTTCCAGAAATGTTTTGTCATCCTGAACAGATACTCTAAACCCATAACTCCCCATTCTCCCCTCTCCCCAACTCCTGGTGATCTCTAATGTACTTTCTGTCTCTGAATCTGCCTACTCCAGGCATCTCACGTAAGTGGAATCATACAACATTTGTCCTTTTGTGTCTGGCTTATTTCACTTCGCATAATGTTTTCAAGGTTCATGCATGTTGTAGCATGTGTCAGAACTTCATTCCTTTTTATGGCTCAATAATGTGCTGAACTTTTTAAAAGTCCTTTCACATGTATTAGTCCATTTGATCTTCACGACTGGCTTATGAAGTAGGTCCTACTGTAATGGTTACGGCACACATGTTAAAGTTATAAATGTACTTACAGTGATAATAATGGTTATCATTTAATAAGTGCTTAATGTATGCTAGGCATTGTGCTAAGCACTTTACATTCATTCTTACTTAACCTTTGCAGCAGCCATACGAGATAGGGACTGTCACCTCCATGTTACAGAAGTGAAAACTGAGATCTCCAGAAGGAACATGGCCTAATTCCCATGTGTTACAAGGGAAGGGACTGGGATTTTATCCAGACCTGCCTGACTGCACAGCATGTGCTATGAATGCTACTTCCTTACCTGGAATTCCTTAACTGCCCTCTTCCCCAGTCCTGGTGGCACATTCTTTCTCATCTCTCAAGGGATTCTCTCCCTACACCCCTGTGAAGTCTCCTGCCCACCCCCCTGGGACCCTCTACATACTCACACAACATTTGTAACATTTAATTGCATTCACTTCTGTAAATGATTTCCTACCAAGTCAAGATTCCTGGCAGTCAGACACCTGCCTTATTCATCCACAGCCTACAGCAGAATGCCTGCCAACACAATGAGATCTGAATACATATCATACAGAAAAATGAATGAATGAATGAATGAAAGAGAAGATGAGGTTACCAAGAGAGGTCTTATAAGGGAGGAGAAGAGGGTCCCAGGCCTAACCTTGGGAAGCTCCAACATGTGAGTGTCATGCAGCAACAGACTGAGAAGGATCAGGAGAGTGGCTGGGCGAGAACCTGGGCAGAAACAGGAAAGCCCCTGAGAGAGAGAGTTTACAGGATGGCAGATGGTGGGAAGAGGGCAAGCAGGGTAGCCACTGAAAGTTACAGGTTCAGAGGGAGTGGAAGTGAGGGAGTGCAGGGACGGTGAGAAGTGTTCTTTCAAGAAGCGTGGCCATGAAGCAGATGAGATCAGTGGGGAGGAAGCCCTTTATATGCCGTGGGAAAGGAGTCAGTCGAGGAGACATGAAAACAGGAGCGAGGAATTGCCAGAGAGACAAGTCCAAAGCATGGGGAGTGTAATTCTACTTGAACAGAAGAGCCACACCCTCTTCTCTGTTGGCAGAAAAGAGTTGGGGATGGGCACAGGTGTAGGTAGAGATCTCAGGAGGGATGGACTGGGAAATGGAGTGAAGTGATACCCACTGGCCTTAAGTTTATTATGAAGTGTGGAATGAAACATCTGCTGAGAGACAGAGGGAAACGGGTGGGGGCCTGGGGAGAGTGTAGCTGTGGAAACAGGTGAAGGACATGGCCGGGGACAGGTGCAAAAGGGGCCCCGCTCACCTGGGAGACCTGCATTTGTGGTTCCCCAAACTACTGAGGGGTGTGATCTCCATCCGCAGTGCTCATGTGATGAACAGCGAAAATCTGCTGGGTCTGCGCAGCCTCAGAAGACGTTCCCCGTCTCAGTAATTTACAAAATAAGTATCACCAGCTTCTCAAGGGTCCCTGAACTCCCCTGCATCGGTTTGAAGATGTTTGAAACCTTGCTTATATATGTCTAGGGAATTCTTTACAATAGGCATTCTGCCTGCCAAACCTTATTTTGGGGATTCCTGTTCACTCTAAATTTCCTCAAACCTTTGTAGTCAGGGACACTTCAAAGCTGAGAGGAGGTACTGTTTCCAACACCCTTATCATCCCTGGTCCTAGGACCCAGCAAAGTCTCATGTTCCCATTAATCTTTGAGGAGCTGTGTGCCATATGTCCCACAGACCACGGTTTACTTCCTATTCTGGAGGAAGATTTGTTTCAGGCCCTCACTGGCATCTCCTCAGTAACACACCAGGGCATATAAATCACTGGGGAGCTTGGGGAGCTGTGTCCTCTGATGAAAGGAAGCAGCCCTTCTGTAGGAGGGAGCTTGTCTTCCAGGAGCCTTTCCTCAGCCCTGGGTCACAGGCACGTGATGTGAATTTCAAAGCTGACCTAAAAAAAGCAGAATTAATAAAAAAAAAAAAAAAAAGCAGAATTAAAACACCATAAAATCTCCATTATGCCCCAAGGAAGAAGACTCCTTTAGCTTTTGTCAGTCATAGAGATGCCCCTGCCTTGGTCATGTAAATAAGACCGTGTCATGTTGTATAATTTTGACATGGAATATGAGAAGGAATATGCAGACAGTAACTTTATGGTTACACAAAGAAGTATTCTTTGGATCAAGAGTTAACTAGAAGACCTGAGAGCGTGTCGGCCACAAAATCCTGATGGGGGTGGGTTTTCTGGGGCTGTGTCCCTGGCTCACACCTGGTTAGAAGACATCTCAGCCAGAGGCCCCGCAGTGGCAACTGGTGCTCTTATCCCTAATGACAGTGGGTGGGAGCCTGACTTCAGGGAGGAAAAATCTTCAGATTCTCAATAAGTAAGTGAAAGCACGAAAAATAAGCTTATGTTGATAATTTTAAGTCCTAATTTTGATCCTATCAGGGAGATACTTTAGAATCCTGTCACAGTGTAGGGGATTTCAACTGCTGATAGCTCAAAACCTTATTTTCGTCAGTTAGGCAACCTTCTTTGGAAAAATTCAAAACAAAAAAAGGTACACAGAAAACATAGTAGTTACTTTCTTACTAATATAGACATTGAGAAACATTGCTTCAGTCGTTCAATCCACAGGACTTCTCGAGATTAAATATGCGCCAGACATTATAACCTGGCGCTGGGACTACATAAAATCCAGTGAACAAACATGGAACACAGCCCTTTCCCTCAAGGAGACCATGTGTGGAGGAGATAGATGATAAGCAAGTAATCCCATGGGTCGTCGTACTGTTGAGAACTCTGGTAACAGCTCTGCAGGAGAGGCGGGTACAGGTGTGCTGTTATACAGCAGACTAATTTGAGAGGCCAAGGAGAGTGTCAGTGGGTAAGAGACCTGGCATCTGTGCCTTAAAGGAGGAACAGGTATCAAGTATTAGACGAGAGAATGGGAGATTTTTCTTGGCAGAAAGAACAATGTGTTCAAAGCTTTGGTGCTCAGAGAGGGAGCATCGGCCTTTCAGGGATCTAAATGCCAGTGTGGCCCTAGTGCCAGATGAAGGAAAAGGGGGTGAGAGAGGAGGCTAGTGAGGCAATTCAAGACCAAACCTGGCAAGATGCTGTAACTCCAATCAAGGATTTGGGGTTTTATCTTAAAAGCCACGGGAAGTGATTGAATTGTTTACGAAAAGCAATTTCTGAACCAAAGAAGAACGAGCAGTTTGAACCCCAAAAGGCAGATTAAAATTATCTCTTTGCAGGTGAATTCTCTTCTACAAAGATACAGTAAATTCTCATGATCTTTGGCTCTTTTTTTTTTTTAATTTATTTTATTTTTGGCTGTGTTGGGTCCTCATTGCTGTGCGCGGGCTTTCTCTAGTTGTGGCGAGCGGGGGCTACTCTTCGTTGCGGTGCGTGGGCTTCTCATTGTGGTGGCTTCTCTTGTTGTGGAGCACGAACTCTAGGTGCGCGGGCTTCAGTAGTTGTGGCACATGGGCTCAGCAGTTGTGGCTCACAGGCTCTAGAGCACAGGCTCAGTAGTTGTGGCACACGGGCTTAGTTGCTCCTCGGCATGTGGGATCTTCCCTGACCAGGGCTCGAACCCGTGACCCCTGCATTGGCAGGCGGATTCTTAACCACTGCACCACCAGGGAAGTCCTCATGATCTTTGACTCTTAACAGAAGTGTTTAGTGGGGTCAGCATCATTGCTGTTTTCTTCTCCTATAAGCTCTGTACCATTTACAAAGTGCTTTCACATCCAGTCTCCGTTCTTTCATTCATTTATTCAACCAACTTTTACTGAGGACCTATCAAGGGCCAAACCCTTCTCCCTGAATAATGTATAATTCCCACCTTCAAGGCACCTGCATAGCTAAATAAATGCAGTCGAGTGTAGTAAGCCCTAAGATAGAGGCTTTGATCACTGCAAAAACTCTAAGATAGTCGGGGCAGTAATTTTGATGTTTATGTTACTGATGAGAGGATTGAGGCTTAAAAAGTAATCCACTAGATGGTTTATAATTAAGCAGCATCAGGCTGGAACCTGGGTCTGCTCACATGTGGCCCAGTCTCGTTTTTCCTATACCAAGCTAAGAGCACTGTCTGTTCTTTGGAGTCCTGCCCTGGCTACAGACATTTCCACCTGAAAGTCGATGAAAGCACAGGTTAGAAGAGGTTTTCTACTTTCCCCTTTCACCTAGAGCGAGAGTCCCTTCCATGACATCCCACCCTAGAAGATTCCGAGTGTCATAGTCATGGCTTATTCCAGCAGTGACTATGAGAAAGTTTCTGCTTATGTCAAGCTGAAAACTATCCCTCTGTAGGATCTGTTCATCCATCCTGTTTAACCTGCTGAGGCACCACAGAGTACTTACTTCCCCTTTAATAGAGCAACACTACAGTCATTTGAAGGCAGCTTCAACATCTTCTCTAACCGTTCCCTTATCTAGGCCAAACGTTTCTGGTTCCTTGAATCATTCCTTCAGCAAGTATGATTTCCAGACCCATCACCACAGTTACCCTGCCTGAACACACTAGTGTGTCATGTTCTCTTTTAAAAACCTGGCAGCCAGAGTTATACATACTATTCCAAATGTGGTCTAACCAGCTATTACCTCCCTATGCTTCCATTAATAAATTAGAAGATTGAGTTAGCTTTTTATTAACGAGTTCAGACTGTTTGTTATTATTGAACTCGTGGTCAGCCACATCCCCCAGATCTTTATCATGTGACTTGCTGTACAGTTGACTTTTTTAACCCAATGACAGGACTTAACATTTACCCCCGGTAAATTAAATCTTGTTGCTATTGGCCTAATCCACTTGTTGAAATCACTTTAAAAAAATTGTGATGCTGTCATCCAACATATTTAAGTATCCCTAGTAGCTTTATGTCATCTATAGATGTGGTGAGCATGCATTCTACATGTTCATCCAAGTCATTAATAAACATGTTGAACGGGACAAGTCCAAGGTCAACATGCTGCAGTGAGTCCCCAGACACTTCCCTAATGCATAGGTTCAATCAGCCACTAACACACCAAACTGTACTGTCATTTAGCCCACATTTCTTAAATAAGAAAATGTGTCTAAAAGCACTTTTAAACTATACTGTATAAGATATTTCTTATCTTGCTTGCAAGAATATCATGAGACACTTTGGTAAATGCCTTGATGAGCCAGAACTCAAATGCGTAATCAGTCCATTTGGTGCAGATCAGACAGGGGTAACCCTGAGCACGAATGCTTAAAGGGCATGTAGTCATTTTCAGAGATATCATTAGCATCCATCCCAAAATGTTTACATAGAGAAGAAGTTGTCGATCCAAGTGAGAATCTGCCTTATAAAATGTGTAGTGCAGATGTTTTGGCTTCTTGCTTACTTCAGTCGCCTCCCTCACCCCCCCACATCAGGGCCAGAAGAGATATCAGCAAGTTGACACCCAATTGTAACATCTGCCAAGTATCTTGGTTGAGAGTCTCCTATGTGTTTACAGTTTGTTCTGGTTGAGTCACCATTGCTTCCCAAGATACTCGGGAGTAGGGATTTCCCTAAAATATTTTTCAGTAAGTATACAGAAGGAAGAATTACACCCAGAATATCTGTTATTTTCTTCTCATCCTTATCCAGTCGTTCCTACCTTAGAAATTCCCCCCCCGCCCACTTCTTTTCCTCTCTGGGAGATCTAATTCATCTCCGAGCTTCAGCTACCATGTGTGTCACCCAGTCACTCCCAGGTACCTGTCTCAGACACCCACATCCCTCCCGAGCTCCAGCTCTGTGTTTCTGGCCACCCACCAGACATCTCTGCCTGAAAGACCTGCAGTCGCCTCAAACCAGCGTCATCTGAAACCAATGGGATCATTTTCCATCCCCTGAGCCAGCTTCTCCTAGAGTCTCTGCTTCAGTTAATATCACCACCATTTTTCCAGTATAAAAACCTTAGATAGGGCTTCCCTGGTGGCGCAGTGGTTGAGAGTCCGCCTGCCGATGCAGGGGACACGGGTTCGTGCCCCGGTCAGGGAGGATCCCACGTGCCGCGGAGTGGCTGGGCCCGTGAGCCATGGCCGCTGAGCCTGCGCGTCCGGAGCCTGTGCTCCGCAACGGGAGAGGCCACAACAGTGAGAGGCCAACGGAATGCAAAAAAAAAAAAAAAAAAACCTTAGATAATATTGATATAAAGTTGTACTGAATGCCTGCTTTATGTCAAGCACTTTACACAAACATTGTCATTAGTCTGCATCGCATCTCTTACAGGTAGATGGTACCTGAAGCTCAGAGAGGTTAACTTGCACAGGGCAAGTGGACCTGGGATTCAATCCCAGGACTGTCTAGCTTCCAAGCCTGTCTTTTTCTGCAGCATCCCAGTACCTTCCTTTCCCTCTCTTCCCCCATTCTTCCAGTAAGTCACAAAGTTCTGGCAGAAATTCCACAGAAGTGTCTCTGTATCTGCCCCTTCTCTCTGTGACCAGGGTCTACTTCAGGCCTTTTATTCATCATCTCTCTCCCAGATTTTAACAATAACCCCTTAAAGGGTCTCTCTGTTGTCAGCCTTCCTATCCGCAAATCTGTCTCCACAGCTACCACCAGAGTGATTACTAAGACACAGAGTCCAGTGCAGAAAAGCCTCTTCAGTCCACTAGACTGCTTAAGACAAACCACTACCTGCAGCCAAGCAGGCTACATCTTACTGCCTTATTCCCCCTGCAGGTTAGCATTCAATCCCGTAGCATATGGGGAAATCTCTTCTTCCCTTCAAAGTCTAAATCTTGAAGTCTTCCATACTATGATTTTCCTTCCTAAGATATTCTTTTACAAACTATTTGATCTGGGGATATAAGTATATTTTTTCCTTCCCAAAATAGAGGGTGAATTGTTTTATAGATTTTTGCCAAAAGTCAGCAGAACAAATGCAATGCCTGATTACCACATCTTCAGATCTATTTGTGGAGGCTGAGACATCCCACAATCTGTCATAGACAAGCTGGAGACCCAGGAAAGCCATGGTGTAAATTCCAGTCCAAGGGCAGGAGAAGATGAAATGAAATGTTCCAGCTCAAACAGTGAGGCAGGAAAAAAGGGGCAAATTCTTTCTTCCTCCACATTTTGTTCTATTCAGTGGATTGGATGATGCTCACCTACACTGGGGAGGGCAGTCTGCTGAATCCACTGATTCAAATGCTAATCTCCTCTGGAAACGCTCTCACCAGCACATCCAGAAATCATGTTTTAATCTGGGCACCCGACGGCCAGAGTCAAGTTGACACAAAATTAACTATCAGAAAGGAAGTGCAAATGTGAGGTGGGAGCAAAATGAATCAGGTAGAAGAAAGACAACTGAAGAGGGATGAAGTCCAGCAAGTGTGCTGTGATGGGAATTGAGCCCAGTTATGGAGAGAATTAGTACAAATTGGAGGAGGGGGTGGCTTAAGGACTTTTAATAACAGGGATACCCGTTATGTAACTGAGCTGCAGTGCTGGATGCTTTGTAACTGCCTCTTGATTAACCCTGGATTATTCCATATAGTCTATCAGGATAAAAAAGAGAGAAAGAATGGGAGAGAAAGGAAGAGAGGTAGACTTCCAAGAATACTTTCAGTTATTTCCTAGGCGTCACCTTGTAACTTAATTACTCAGTAAAATTAAACTGGGGTAATTTTTTAAAATATTGTTTGTTGGATAAAAATATAGTAAATAATCATTTTAATAAAGATAACTGAATATGTAGAAAGCACAAGATACGTTACACTGTTCCTTATTTGTAATTGTAGTAAAAGATAATGTACTAACTGGGAGGCAGGACCTAGGCCTCAGTGGTTTTCTTATAGCCACAGTGTGTAAGAGAAAGTCTTACTGATCTAAGTGCTCTAACACAGACACAAATGACAGAACATGGAGTATTCCCCAAATGTTTTGTGGTTAAAGCAGCAAGTCTCTTACTATATGTTGCCTATAGCCTTCCACACACATACCCATACTACCAATGTGAAGTGAAGAAAGTAAAAAATAACTAAATGACAGCATCGATCAGGACTGACTAGCTTATTCTGCAATAATAAACAACTCACAAAAAAAGAGAAAAATCCCCTTGGCTTTTTTTTTTTTTTTTTTGCGGTACGCGGGCCTCTCACTGTTGTGGCCTCTCCCGTTGCGGAGCACAGGCTCCGGACGCGCAGGCTCAGCGGCCATGGCTCACGGGCCCAGCCGCTCCGCGGCATGTGGGATCTTCCCGGACCGGGGCATGAACCCGTGTCCCCTGCATCGGCAGGCGGACTCTTAACCAGTGCGCCACCAGGGAAGCCCCAACCCCTTGGCTTTTTATTTTAAAAAAATCAGTCTCTTAATTCATTCTTCCCCTCTCCACCCCCTCCTCCCCAAGATTCTAACCAGTCACCACATCCCACTGGAATGCAGTACTTCTGAGTGATGCCCTCTTAGCCTGGATGTGGCTCCTTTTCATCTAGAGATGTATGAACTCATCGGCTCCCCTCTCCCCGCCGAAACACAGGACAGGATAACAGTAATAACTCCTGCAAGCTGGAAAGAGGGAGAATGAGACACATACACAGCCTCTCACCCACAACACATCTGAAATTTTTCTGAGCACATATTGTGTGGGGTTTTATTCCTTGGAAACAAGGAATAGTCTTCAGGCCCTATCTCTGCTCATGGGAGAGCTCTTTTGCCATTGTTCTTCCGGTCCCTGGATCTGCCCTCAGAGATCCTCCTTGACCAACATCTGAAGTTGTACTGAGTCTCGAATAATCAATCACAGACTCTTTTAGTCTAGGTTCATGAGTTTATTAGGCAGTAGTAATTTCTCAGAAACTCAGTAGACTGCTTAGCTGTTTGATTCCAGAGAATTCCATGTGCTAATAACCACATCCTTGGTCCTTTTAAAGACATATTTCTGTACCGTCTTGCTTCCTTACCTCTCTTTAGATTTAGGAGAGCTTCTGTGGCAAAGTTAAACTATTCATCTAAAACTTTTTTCTGAGTCACTTTAACAATTAAGACGTTTTAACAGTGAGTTCTGATGGCTATACATAGCCCTAAGTGAGTATTAATCTGCCTTCATGTTCAAAGATCAAGTTTTATCTCTTACCGTTTGAGGTTAAAAGCATTACTGACTTTGCAAAGCCCTGAATTTCTGGAATCTCTTTATTCTCTTGAATTTCTATTTGCAAACTGGCCAGTTCTTTCCTGAGCTCATCACTTCTTCATAGTGAAACACATTGCCAGACATAGCCAGCAGCAGCCAGCACTCACTACTTATGTTTTGTTTTCAAACCTCATCTTCTAGAGCTACAAATCTATTAGGTTTATAATCTACCTCCCAAGTAATCTCAGACAAGTTTTACTAAGTGTCTTGCCACTTTGTAACATGAATTCCCATTCTCGTAGCTTTCAATATCAATTCCTACTGCCTACCCTTAAGCCAAGGACTCAGATTTTAGGTTTTTGCTGGAACCCTATTTCTATTACCAACATCTCCATCCATTAGTCTAGGCTACATTACACAGTCCTGTTTACTTCTTGCTCATGCTACATCCCAGGGTTTGTCATCAGGGGCTCTGTTCTACATGGGCACTCAGGGACCCGGGTTGACAGAGGCCCCATCATCTTCTGTCTGGCTTATTGTAGCACACCACCCCCAAACCTAGAGGCTTGCAGCAACGGTGCTTCAGAGGGTTTGGTTGGGTGATTTTTCTGCGTGAGCCTGGGATCACTCATGCAGCTGCATTCAGGTAGAGGGTTGGTTATGGATGAGTTCAGCTGGGAAGTCTGGGCAGCTCTCTTACCACGTGGTCTTTCCTCCATAGGGAGGCTAAACCAGGCTCTCTTACATGGTTGGCAAGAGGGCAAACCCCAAAAAGCAAGCCTTATCATGCTCCTTCTTGAAGGAAATGGACACAAAACTGTTGCCCTCATGAACTTCTACAGAGACCATGATGGTTAACACCCTGAGAGGGAGAAACATTTTATACATCTCTGCCTTGGAACTTTTAGCTCTTATCTCATTATTTGTGTACTTGGCTTTTTCACCACCGAGGCTGGGAGCAACTTGAGGGCATGATTTCTTCTCAGTGCCTACCGCAGTGAGGAGCTCCTTTAGGCTCACCTTAAATATCCAATAATTGATTGAATGATTAAATGATCAAACCATTAGACCAAAACAAGAATTTATTTTAATTTCTGGGGGACCTGGCACTAATTCCTCTGGCACTTGGGTTCCCAACTCTCTAATCCCTAGAGCTCACATTGTACAAAATGCTTGGCGTTGCAGGTTATTTCTCTACATGTGAAAGGAGACAAGAGTAAGCTACAAGAATTAAAGTCTGTGTTTCTTCCGTTCTAGTGATGAGTAAAAGGGACACCCAGCAATATTTCTGTCCAGGGTCCAGGTTTTTGGCTGGAAGGCGTACCTTAAAGGTTTAGGTTAATTTGCTTACTTTCAGAGTTCCCTGGGCAGTTAACAGAAACCATCAGCTTGCCTGAACCTTATCTTAGGAAGTACACATATCCTCACTTCAAAACGCCTGCCGATTGCTTTCAGAATGAGCAGAGCAATAAGTACTTTCCTCTTCTGATCCCCTCCTTCCCTTCTTTGAGGGGTAGTAGTTCTGGTTTCTAACACTCTCTGCTAAAACCCTGGGGTATGCCCTGAAGTTATGGACAGTCCTTGAGAGGAAGGAATACACATGGGAGCACAGGACCTTAAAAAGGTTTGTGTCAAATGAATAATCCCATGTCTGTAAGCCTGGAAGAAAGCAGTTGACTTACTTTACATATCATACAAAATAATAGCTTTTATAAATGTGACTGTCTCTCAGAGAATATCTGTTTGTTTTAGATTCGTGAGCTGAGCCATTTTTTAGGTTGGCTGCATTCCACCTTTTATCATAGTCAAGTTCAGTTTTTATCTTGGAACAAAAAAGGGCAAACTCAGGATACAGAGTCTTTTGAAACAGATATTTTTGCAAAACAGTCCATTTGGGAAATACATCCATAGAGAATACAAACTGACTCCACTCCTGCCCTCAAAAAGTTGAGAATCTAGTGATTGAGTCTATGGTATAAACCAGTGACTGTAATACAAGCAATAAGATGTGTGATCAAACAGAAGTATGGTTAAAGTGTTTTAGGAATGTAGGAGTAGGTATCAGTCTGAGGAAAGGAATGGAAAAATTAGAGAATACCTTCCTGGAATAAGGTGTCCTTACCCTATATGTGCAAAGATCCACAGAATTTGGAAAGGATTTGCATGGGGGGACAGCGCGTTGTCCACACAGAGGGTGCTGAGGGGCATTCAGGGACCTAACTAAGCTAGAGCAGTGGCCATAGAATGAAAAAGAAGGCTAGGGCAGGAGTCGGCAGAGCAGGAGATGAAAGTAGGGAGGAGGCAGAGGTGACCAGGTGCCCTGGATGCTCAGGATTTCTGAAGGAGGAGCCGTTGTACAAGAAAAAGCCCAGTAACCTTGAAGTCACTTCCAAGGGTGAGAATCACAGACTCCTGTGGTTCTGTGTACACTCTTTCTGGTACCTCTTCATTTGGTCAAAATTAGAACACATTCATTACATGCCAGGCAGACACCTAGCTTTGTTCCTTCATCCAGGAATTTTCAGTCTTTCTTCTTTTATTTGCGGTTCTAACAATAATGAAGGGTCTAGACTTGGACGGAATTGATACTGCAAATCATCAGTATCAACATTCCCAAACACAGGGAGGTTCTTGCCCTTACCCTCAGGTAATGCTGGCAGTGGACATGATGTTCTCGGAGTTGTTTTTCAAATAGTTCTGATTTCAAATATTTATCCGTTTAAGCAACGTTGGTATTTAATTCTGAAAGGACATCCGTTCTGCTGGCCTGGCACCTGGCTTCTGAGATAGAACTTTTTTTTAAGTCTTAGTCCACCTTCTCATGGAAGAAAAATTCATTTTAACTCCAAGCAAATCAAGTCATCTGACATTCTTGTTACAAGTTATGTGAGGGACCTTGAGGGGACTATAGCATGTCTTGTTGTTGGGTTTTCGGGTATGTTTTTGTGTCCCCAGCGTAAAAGGGCATCATTATGGTAGTAAGTCAAAACTCAAGAGCCTGAAAGTTTTTTGCACGTTGCATTTCAATTCCTGTGTTTTAGGGGGTTTTTTCCCCACAGAGATTCATACGCACACATAAAGGTGGCCCATGGCTGGGCTCCAGCCCATACAGAGTTATTTGTCAATTCCAGAGAAGCAGAGAATGAAGACACTCATGCCCTCTCATCCATCTTTTTTTTTTTTTTTCTATGAACCTTATAGCTGGATATTGAAAAATCTGGATTTGATTCTTTTTTTTCATTTCAAGTCAGCTGAATAGCCTGTACACATGGATATAAAGAAATATAACCAGGAAGTGTTTGTGGTATTGAATCAGAACTTAAGACATTTGAAGCCTCTAAGAGTTTTATAGTGTCTGGCCTTACATTTAGGTCTTTACTCCATTTTGAGTTTATTTTTGTGTATGGTGTTTTAGGGAGTGTTCTAATTTCATTCTTTTACATGTAGCTGTCCAGTTTTCCCAGCACCACTTATTGAAGAGGCTGTCTTTTCTCCATTGTATATTCTTGCCTCCATTGTCATAGATTAGGTGACCGTAGGTGCATGGGTTTATCTCTGGGCTTTCTATCCTGTTCCATTGATCTATATTTCTGTTTTTGTGCCAGTACCATACTGACTTGATTACTGTAGATTTGTAGTATAGTCTGAAGTCAGGGAGCCTGATTCCTCCAGCTCCGTTTTTCTTTCTCAAGATTGCTGTGGCTATTAGGGGTCTTTTGTGTTTCCATACAAATTGTAAAATTTTTTGTTCTGTTTCTGTGAAAAAATGCCATTGGTAGTTTGATACGGATTGCATAAACATAGGCAGAACACTCTTTGACATAAATCACAGCAAGATCTTTTTTGACCCTCCTAGAGTAATGAAAATAAAAAACAAAAGTGAGCAAATGGGACATAATGAAACTTAAAAGCTTTTGCACAGCAAAGGAAACCATAAGCATGACGAAAAGACAGCCCTCAGAATGGGAGAAAATATTTGCAAAACGAAGCAACTGACAAAGGATTAATCTCCAAAATTTACAAGCAGCTCATGCAGCTCAATATCAAAACAACAAACAACCCAATCAAAAACTGGGCAGAAGACCTAAATAGACTTCTCCAAAGAGGACATACAGATGGCCAAGAAGCACATGAAAAGATGTGCAAAATCACTAATTATTAGAGAAATGCAAATCAAAACTACCATGAGGTGTCACCTCACACCAGTCAAAGTAACCATCATCAAAAAATCTACAAACAGTAAATGCTGGAGAGGGGGTGGAGAAAAGGGAACCCTCTTGCACTTTTGGTGGGAATGTAGATTTTGATACAACCACTGTGGTGAACAGTATGGAAGTTCCTTAAGAAACTAAAACTAGAACTACCAAATGATCCAGCAATCCCACTACTGGGCATATACCCAGAGAAAACCATAATTCAAAAAGACACATGCACCCCAGTGTTCATTGCAGCACTATTTACAGTAGCCAGGATGTGGAAGCAACCTAAATGTCCATCAACAGAGGAATGGATAAAGAAGATGTGGTACATATATACAATGGAATATTACTTGGCCATAAAAAGGAACAAAATTGGGTCATTTGTAGAGACATGGATGGACCTAGAGTCTGTCATACAGAGTGAAGTAAGTCAGAAAGCGAAAAACAAATATTGTATATTAACGCATATATGTGGAATCTAGAAAAATGGTATAAATGATCTTATTGGCAAAGCAGAAACAGAGACACAGACATAGATAACAAATATATGGACACCAAGGGGGGAAAGAAGGGGGTGGGATGAATTGGGAGATGGGGATTGACATATATACACTATTGATACTATGTATAAAATGGATAACTAATGAGAATGTACTATATATAGCACTAATGAGAACGTACTATATATAGCACAGAGAACTCTAGTCAATGCTCTGATGTGACTTAAATGGGAAGGAAATCCAAAAAAGAGGGGATATATGTATACATATAGCTGATACACTTTGCCGTACAGTAGAAACTAACACAACGTTGTAAAGCAACTATACTCCAATAAAATTTTTTTAAAAAAGGACATTTGAAGCCATTTCAATAGTGTTTCTTATTGCTTTTCAACCTTATTTTGAGTATTCTTTTTGCAGGTTGTGTTCCTGACTGGCTTTGGCTGTGTGTATGTGGACACTGTCCATCAGTGTGGCACAGTCTTCATCACTGTGGCCCCAGAAGGAAAAGCTGGACCTATTTTAACTAATACCAACAGGTAGGCTTAATTAGTATCCCAGTATCAGCAGGGTATGTTTCCCGTTATAAAGTTGTAAACCTACTATTTGCCATTCTTTGTCATCCAAATATATACATTAAAGCTTTTGGTTAATTATTGTATAATCCATAAGGGTTAGCATTAAATTACACCCATAATAAGAAGCAGTATATCATCTTCTCTGGGTACCCCTTCCAGTTCTTCTTTGGTGAGTTTAACAAGCTGATTTACAAACTAAGACATGCATCTTAGAATTATACATTATCATTAGCATGAAATGCAAATTAATACTTCTCTATCCACATGACCACCTAGTAATTAGTAATTAGACTTAGCTACAGCAAAAATAAAGTCACCTCTTAGAGCCACATTTTCCCCCATTCGACCTGAGTGTTGCCATCAGGTTTTACAAATACGAACCAGAGTTATTATCCTTAATTTAAAGGAACTCATATAATTCAGTAGGGATAATATGAAGATAGTCCCTCCTTCCAAAAATTAAACAAGGGCAAAAGACAGAAAATTCTAGGAAGAGGAAACACAGGTAATCAAAGAAATGCAAATTTAAATAAGACTACTTTTACTTACTGAATTAACAATGATGTTCCATCATATACAGTCCTAGTAAAAGTGTAAATTGTTACCATTTTCTGGAAAGCACTTTAGTAATATGTATCAAGAGCTTTAAAATCCCTCTGGCTTGGAAATTCCACTTTTAACAGTTTTAAGAGCTTGAGATAAGCAATAATTAGAGAAGTAGGAAAAGGTATGCAGAGAGATTTTATCACACTGCTAATTATAATGGCAAAATATTCAGAGTACAAACCCCATCAGCAGAGGAATAGATGATACATAAATGTACCATAAATGGTATATCCACAGAAAAGAGACTTATAGGATTTTAGTGGAAGAGAAAAATACATATGATGACTTAAATAAAGCAAACAGAATATAAAATTGAACATATAAATATCCTAGTTATGTGCACATACAAGTACATGTATGCACACACATTCTCACACATACGCAAGGAAAACATCCCTAGAAATAACACTGAAAAGAAAAGAATCAAAACTGTTAATAGATGTGCGGTTATAAGTGATTATTTAATAATTTTCTGTATTTTAATTTTCTACACGGAGAATGTACTTTATAATCAGAAAATTTTTAATTTTTTAAATTTTTAAAATATGAAATAGTAATATCAACTTTTATACATTTGTTTAAGCTCCTTTTTTTAAATTTCCTTGCTTTTCATATATGGTTAAGAACTCATTAATTTGGACCTTGCCAAATTATCATTAATTTGAATTTATAATATTTCAAACAGGTTGGGTAGACTGTTTCCTTTGCCCAGCAGTGTTTGTAAAAAAAATTAATAGTGTAACAAAACTGGAGACTACATTTTGACTTGCATAACCCAAAATTTCAAGCCCACATGACAATTTCAGGAACGTTTTATTTAGGGCGTTAGTAGGGCATTGTTTATGACAGTAGCAACAATCCATACATTCAGTGGTAGAAATAGGAAAGGGACAAGTATTTGCTTGTATTTCCTGAATTCATTTGTTCAGCAAATA
The DNA here is from genome assembly GCF_003031525.2 of Neophocaena asiaeorientalis asiaeorientalis. NCBI lineage: Eukaryota > Metazoa > Chordata > Mammalia > Artiodactyla > Phocoenidae > Neophocaena > Neophocaena asiaeorientalis. Next base: position 2,998,052 of record NW_020174423.1, on the reverse strand, counting down.
TTTTTCAAGTGCTTACTGGATGCCGGTGCTGTTGTAGGGATGAGGATATACCAGTGACCGAAAAGCCCCAAATCCCTGCTCCCGAGGAGATCACATTCTCATAGGTGGGGAAAGGGAGGACAGAGAATAAACATAATAAAAAAGGAAATTTTATGGTTCAGTAGAAAGTTGGAGTTCTGCAGGGATAAAAACAGAGCCTGGGAAGGACTAGTAGTACCTGGGCACAGGGACAGAGAGAGTGTAGTTTTGAAAAATTGATGTAGGTAAGCCTCACCAAGAAGTTAACATTTGAGCAACTTGAAAGCAGCGAGGGGGTTAATGATGTGGTCGTCTGGGGTGAGCTTTCCAGACAAAGGGCACAGCCAGTTCAAAGGTCGGAAGCAGTGTGCCTGGCATATTGGAGGAGCGTGGAACAGGCCAGTGCAGGCCAAGTGTAGAGGGTGAACAGGAAGGCACTAGTGCCTGGGGTCAGGGAGGGAAGAGCTAGAAGGAGGGGGCACGTCGTGTAGGGCTTCATTTTAATTCTGAGTGAAACCAGGAATTCATTGGAGCTTTTTGAGCAGAGAAGTTACATGATTGCGAGGGCTTTCTCTAGTTGTGGCAAGCGGGGGCCTCTCTTCATCGCGGTGTGCGGGCCTCTCACTGCCGTGGCCTCCCTTGTTGCGGGGCACAGGCTCCAGACGCGCAGGCTCAGTAGTTGTGGCTCACGGGCCCAGCCGCTCCGCGGCATGTGGGATCCCCCCAGACGAGGGCTCGAACCCGTGTCCCCTGCATTGGCAGGCAGACTCTCAACCACTGCGCCACCAGGGAAGCCCGGCAGCTTTATTTTTTAAGTTTACCGAAGTAGAGTTGATTTACAGTGTTCCAATGTTAATTTCTTCTGTACTGCAAAGTGACTCAGCTATACACATATATTTTCTTTTTCATAGTCTTTTGCATTATGGTTTGTCACAGAATATTGAATATAGTTCCCTGTGCTCTTGCAGTAGACTATAGAGAAGCACAGGAGGAAGCAGGGAGACTGGTCAGGAGACTATTACAGTCATTCACACTGGAGGTGGTGATGGCTTAGGCTACACTGTCAGGGGAAGTGGTAAGAAATGGTCAGATTCGGGATGTATTTTAAGGAAAAGCCAATGGGATTTCCCTGACACATTGGATAAGGGTTGAAAATAGAGGCATCAAGGAGGACTCCAAAATTTTTGGTCTGAGCAGCTGGTAGGATGTGGCTGTCGTGAACCAAGATGAGAACTACTGCATGTGGGACTGGGGGTGAGATCAAGAGTTTGACTACAGACGTGACCGCTTGAGATGTCTTTTGAGACCTGTAAGTCACTACTATGTGGATGGGCAGTTAGAAATACAAGATCAGAGTTCACGGGGAGTTCTAGGCTGAATATGTGACTTTGGAAGTCATCAGCATATAGATGCACATCAAATCGTAGGCCTGGATGAAGATCTCCAAGGGGAGTGAGTGGAGATGGGAAGAGAAGAGGACCAAGGGCTCAACGTTGGGCACCTTAACTTTAAGAGGAGGGTGTCGCATAGGTGATGAGTGACCAGACATGCAAGAGCTGAGAGCAGACATGCAAAGAAAGTTTTTCCAGAAGGAGGAAGTTATCGACCCCATCAAATGCCATTGTAGGGTGAATGAGTCACAGACTAAATGCCCATCATTTGATTTAGCCACATGGAAGTCCCTTGGGGGCCTTGACGAGACTTGCTTTGGTAGACTAGTGGGGACAAAGGCCTGCCTGGAGCACAGTTAAGAGAAAATGGAAAGTGAGGAATAGCAGACAAGGTGTATATGCTTTGGAGTTTTTATGTAAAGAGGGTCAGGAAAATGAGTAATAACTAGAGGGGGAGATAGAGTTACAAGAGGGATTTTTTTAAGACAAGAGAAATAAGAGCATGTTTATAAGCTGCTAGTAGTGAAGAAAAAACGATATAGGAAAGGGGTGAATTTCTGGAGAGATGACCTTGACGGGAGTGAGAGCCCAGTGGTTGAGCGCGCGTTAGAGGGGTTCGCGGAGATGGGAGCGTGGGCAGCTCAGCTCTAAACGTGGCGGGGGGAGCAGAGCACATGGCCTAAGACGCTGGGAGCTGGGCTGTTGTGGTGTGGGTTCATGGTGAGTTTTCTTCTGCTTGCTGTACTTTTCCAGCGTAAGGCATCTTGGTTATTTTATTATCACTTTCTGCTTTGTGATGATCATGACAGAGAATTAGTGCACAAAGAACTAGAGGGATTTGAGAATAAAAAAATCTGGTGTTGATAAGGGAAACATGAGACAGCAACACGACAAGAACTTGTAATAGTCCCTTTGGGAACATTTCCCAATACTGTTGGAGTATGACCGGCTCTGTCCAGACACGATGTACTGAAAGTTGAGTTCTTATTTGTTTCTTATGAGAATCTGATAGGACATAAGGAGGTGTTTAATAAGGCACTGTCATTAAACACTAAGACATTAAGGAAGAAAGGGAGGGAGGAAAAGAAAAGCAGAGGAGACTCATGTTCTTTTCCCTTTCTCCTGTAGAACTCTGGAGAAGATTGTGACATTTAAAATGTCCATCACTCAGTTGAGCCTGGCGGTGCTTGATGACCTCACCTGCCACAGAGTATCATCTGAGCTTCTGAGACTCACACTGGACAACGTTTTTCTCCAAATAGCCCCGGTGGCTAGTCACGTCCCTGGGGAAGAGACGGCCACCGCCCTCTTTCACCTTTACTGTGTGGAGGTCTGCTGTAGGGACCTGCAGTTGGACAACCAGCTATATAACAAGTCCAATTTCCACTTCGCTGTCTTGGTCTGCCAGGGGGAGAAAACAGAATCTATTCAGTGTTCCAAGATGCAGAGTCTCCTTACGTCCAGCAAAGATTTGGAAGAATACAAGAAAAACTGTTTTATCAAACTTTGCCTTACCTTAACTGAGGGCAAGAGCTTCTTATCTGATATTAACGAGTTCAGTTTTGAATTGAAACCTGCCCGCTTATATGTGGAAGATACATTTGTCTACTACATAAAAACTTTGTTTGAGACCTACCTTCCTAGCAGCAGCCCAGCCGGTCACCCCACGGTCTTTGCAGATGGGAAACAGGTGTTGCCCGTGCAGGTCAGGCAGCACGCCAGGGCCTTGGTGCATCCTGTGAAGTTACGGAAGCTGGTGATACAGCCGGTGAATCTCCTCGTCAGCATCCACGCTTCCCTCAAGCTGTACATAGCCTCCGACCACACCCCGCTCTCCTTCTCAGTGTTTGAAAGAGGCCCCATCTTCACCACGGCCAGGCAGCTTGTCCACGCCCTGGCCATGCACTACGCCGCGGGGGCTCTCTTCAGAGCAGGTGAGGACACAGCCCAGGGGCCACGATGAGCTGGAGCGTGAGCAGAAAGGAAAGGCTTTGGGGTGGACTTACTGACTTCGAGACATAGGGAAGCAGCTTGGTAGGAGGTGAAGAGCACAGCCTTTACAGTTAGATAGTAATGGATTTGAATCCAGACCCTTCCGCTGCTGGCTGTGAGGCCTTGGGCAAGTTATTGAACCTCCCATGTCTCAGTTTCCTCATCCATAAAATGGGTTTTAAGATTTTTGACAGGAAAAAGTGAAAGTATGTAAAGTACCCTGAATTTTGGTTGGCACTTAATGAACACTCAAGCAGTAGTAGCTGTTATATTTGCTGATATATATATAACAGAATTTTAATCCCATTTAGCAAACACTTTCAGCTCCTTGCAGGCACAAGGCTCTATGATAGGGCACTAGTGCGGCCAGAAAAACCAGCCCAGGCCCTCAGGTTCTGGGCCTAAAAGAAATCCAGTTCTGGGCTGTTAGCTTTCTTCATTACAGTCCATGAATAGCTCCAGATGAGAAATTCAGAGGATTTGTGTGCTCGTCAGAGGCATGAAGAGCCTTCTACCTACCCAGCGCAGCCCTGCCTGTCTAGACAGATGGCAAAGAGACGGCTGTAGGCATCTCAGCCTCTCCACAGACCTGAGCCCGGGGCGGGGGGGAGTCCGCAGGGGGTGCTTTGAATATGTGTACAAAATGTTGTATGGGGAGCACTGTGCACTGAAGCTTGCTTTGGAGACCAAGTTGTCTCCTGATACCCTATGGTAATTGGCTTCAGAACACGCCTTCTTGACCTAAGTTCACTCTAAAGTGGTTTCAGTCTGGTAATCTGGCTCCTCGCGTTCCCATGCATTCAAGCAACTGACACCAAACAACCAGAGTGGGTCTTGCAGCCCCTTCTGGTAAAGAGCATGGAGGTCTTCCTTTCTGAAAGTAACAAAGGAGAGACCTTGGTAATGTTGTACTTGGTGGGTACATTCCCATATAAGGTAACGTTGTAGCAGTGACTGACCCACAGTAGTTGCCCTACTGGTAGGATAGCATTTTCTCCATAATGGAATTCATAGAGTTAGAGCGCTACCCAGAACCCTCAACTGCAAAGAACAAGATCAGGGAAGGTCCCTGCCTGGGAACTGTTATTTTGATAGCTTGTACAACAATAAGAAAATATTTCCCTCTTGCTAAGATATTATTTAAAAATGAGCAGCTACGATTTCAAATTTAATAGACGGGTATATTAAAAACCTACTCTTTCAGGCAGTTTTTGTTTTTAACCTAGAAGCATGCCTGTAGGTTACTGGACTCTGCTCTGGAGCCTGGGAAGGAATAAGCTTCCCGTCCGTCCGGTCATCACATTAGGCTGAGGTGTGGGGAGCGCCCATCAGAGTAATGAGCTGGCAGAGAGACTCCAACTGTGACCACCAAGGAACCACGTCCCTGCGGCCTATGTGCTAAAAATGATCTCTCTTTGTTTTGTTTTTCATGAGCTTTCACAAGAACATTCTGTTTGGATTTTTTGTAATCCACCTAAAAGTTCTCTAAGCTGTTGTCCCAATCTCATTATATGCTGAGACAAGAAATTCTGAGATAGAGGGCCAAGTTTTTAGGTCTGCTGGGAATTCTGTCACTGAAGGCCTGCAGAGAATCTGAAGATTATCTGGAGGAAAGCAGTGGTTTTTGAAAGGGTTGGAAATGGGAAGATGGTAGGAGGTTACCCCTGGGTAGAAGCATCTTAAAGAGAATGTACTGGCATTCTAGTAGAGGAAAGGAAAGGTCTGGCCTGGGAGTGGACAAGTTGCCTCTGCATCTCACATGGGTCAGTATTCACTCATTGGACTTGATTAAAAGGTCCCTCATGGGGATGACTGAAATACGCTGACCTCATTTCTAGGGAAGGACGTGTAGAGGTTTTAACAGTAAAGTAATTAGAAATGAGTAACAACTGACCCTATTTGAAGAAAAGAATGTGGGCTCTGTAATTTCCTGGGGTCCCTCTCTACCTCCAAGGCTCAGTTTGATGGGAAGCCAGACAGGCACTTGTTTTCAACAAAAGTCTGGCAACAAGTAAGAAAAAGATACATGTGCTTTTGGAGGGAACTAATTAAAGAAGGAATGCCCTCAGATGCTTTGGTCCTTTTCTGGCCATCTCAGATGCCACTGAGAAGTAGCTCTGGTCCACGCATAGCCTTCCCATCAGCAGTGAACCTAACCCAGGAGAGTCTCCCTCACCGTCCCGTAGCCAGGGTGAGGGCTAGAAGGTGAGGCTGGGTGCTTTCCACACACCCCGTGCCCTGCTGCCCTGGCCTGAGTGGGCCCATTGTAGAGTGAGTGGTCTTTGCTTGGCAGTAGCTAGGCACCTTTCTTTATCTCTCTATGGAACTTTAGGAGAGAAGGGGAATTAAGATGTTCCTAGTCCAATCTTCTGCCTGCAGGCGAACCTTACAACTATGCCAAGCTAAAGGAAATGTGTTGTTTCTTCACCTCCAGAGAAGGCCCTCCGAGGAAGACTATTCCACAACCTTCCACGGTACCCTGCCTACTCAGCGCAGCCTGGGCTCCCAGGAAGAGGGAGGGTGGGCTCTGGAGCCAGGTAAACCTGGCTTGAAACCCTCCCACGTGTCTAGACGGCGGGGAGACTGTGAGAACTGACTCAACCTCTGAGCCACAGTTTCCTCCTTGTCCTGCCTTTGAGATGGTGGAGTCGGGGTGACACTGCGTCAGAGCAGGCTCTGTCCCCTGCACCTGGTACAGTCCCTGAACCCAGGGAGAGGCTCAGTCCTTGGCTAATCTGAATATACAGAGGCAGGTACTAGGACTTGAAGAGTTGCTGTGAGAACTGAGGGAGTTGAATGCCTGGCGCCCATAGGCGCTTCCATTTATGATCTTCATCTTCTGGAACTTACTCCCTCTTTTAACCTAAACCCTAGTGCTGTCTTCTAATGTTCCAGAGAAGAGAGGTGGGCTTAAAACTTAAGAACGTCCCTCTCTACAAGGGCTGGGCCTGGGAACCCTTCAGGGCTCTGGCTTGGCTCTTGCACCCACACCTTCCCTACCCTCTGGGACTGATGACTTGACTGGGGGTCTCTGTCACAGGCCTGGCCTCCAAAGCCCTGCTGGGGGGCAGGATCGGCTCCCACACGGGTCCTGTCCCCGCGGCCTCCCCATTAAAGCGCTTGCAGCCCTCTCCTGGGCTGGAGAGGCCATGGTGTCCCCGGGGGAAGCTGTCTGTTGGGCGTCCTCCTCTCTGGAGCCCCCGGCCCTTGCCTGCACCTCCTGTCCTCCGGGCGAGAGCCCCGAGCCCCCCACCCGGGAAGGAAGGCGAAGGGGAGCTGCTCCAGCCTCCACGCCACAGCCCTGTTCCCACGGGGCCGAGCGCTCGGCAGTCAGGCCGCCGCTGAGCGGGCGGCTCCTGGCAAGCCCCAGCTCAAGTAGGAAACCGGATCCAAAGCTCGCCCCCTGGGACGTTCGCAGGGAACACGCCCCTCTCGCTAACCTAATCAGCATGTCCCTGTCACCAGAGTTTACACAACTGAAGCTGGGCTCGAAGGGGAAACATTTCTCTGGCTCCAGCTCCACTCCAAAGGGAAGCGCTCAGCTTGGTAGGATTGGGAAAGATTAAAAATAACTTCCTCCATCCTCGTCAGAACTCTGCATCCCCTTTGCAACACCCCTTTTAGCATCTGGCCTCCTCCCCTGACCAGGCATCTCCTCCTCATCCTGGTGCCTCCGCTGCCCAAGGAGGTTTTAAGGATAACTTCCCAGCCTGCGAACACCTGCAGCCCCAGGGACTGCCTTTCCTCGGGGGCAGGAGCATCGTCCCCTGCACACGGGTCCCTTTTAGCAGGAATACGGGAGGCTTGGGCAGGGAAGTCATATTAAAGCTATTTGCGAGGCCGCCAAAAGGATCACTTTGATTTATAAAGTATGAAAGTTTGCCATTTATGAATTCACAGTGAATGAGTTATTTCCCATATTTTGCTCCAAAGGAGCTTATTACATTCTCCATTCTAGTGTGAAAAATGAATTGCAGGGAAAATGGGTCACTTGTCCCATATGTTGAAAGTGCTGTGTTTAAGATTTCAGTAACCCCTTCCCTTTGGTCCCTCACAGGCTGGGTGGTTGGATCCCTGGAAATCCTTGGCAGCCCGGCAAGTTTGGTGCGAAGCATCGGGAATGGCATTGCCGACTTCTTCAGGCTTCCGTACGAGGGGCTGACCCGAGGCCCGGGAGCCTTTGTGAGCGGAGTTTCCAGAGGGACGACATCATTTGTGAAGCACATTTCCAAAGGTAGCTATTCGGGTTCCTTGTAATGAGGCCTTATTTTCGTTCCTTCCCTCTCTTATTTTTTATTTTTAAAGAACGTGTTAAAAGTTTTCAGTGAATTAAGTTTGCCTCTAACTTTGTTTGGCTTGTTAGCTGGCAGTGAAGTGTTGGATCTGTAACAAAGCTCATATATAATGTCTTATGTTTTAAACAGATCACTGCTTGCCTGCAGTGTGTGAAAATGTTTCAGAAACTTCAGAATTTGAAACCTCCCAATGGGAAAACAAGGATTGGCTCAACTGTTATTCCATGTGATAAATACAGAAATATTAAAGGTGTTCAGGACTTCTGCTAAACATCAGAAATCCTACACTGTGTTGTCTCATCATATTTTTTTAAATGTAGATACAGTTGTCATAACTTTTGTAAGGCTATGGATACATTTTGACGTGGAGGCCGATTGGGAGGTGAAAGAGCCAGCTTTTCCCTAGCACGCCACGTAAACAGTGCCACCTTGTGGCCCAGGCGGGTCATCGGGCGCAGAAACCAAACTGCCGCCCACAAGAAGGAGAGCGTGCTTTCCTTTCATCCGTGTGTTTGTTTGCCCATATTTTGGTCAGGTTGGCAGTGACTCGGGAACTAACAAGGGCCATCTGAGTCCCCGTTTCTTCTCAGCAGGAGGCAGGGGAAACAGGGCAAAAGCCTCCTCCCCCATAAAAGGCTTTTTACTGTCAACAGTACTGCAACTCTGTTATGAGTGGGCAGGTTACAGAAGTCTCTAGAAGGCCTCGAACAAGACTTGAGCTCGAAATATGAGAACCCATGATCCATAGAGGGGGACTGGCAAGAGAACAACAAGAGCAATAAACCAAATTCCATGGACAATCACGGGACCACTCCCCCGGGGCCCCGGTCATCCGGGAGGCCTGTGAGCCAAGCTGCAGGAACTCACAGATGAGTCACTGGTGGATTTCTCACTCTTGACACTTGAATCTTTGTGGTTCTGTTGTTTTTATTTTAAAATAAGACAACCAACACTTGCTAAATTGCACTCCGGCAGTAATTTTAGCGTGGTGACTCACTGAATGTTTTTTACACTTGCTCTCTCCCTCTCTTAGGAAAATCTGTTTGGTTTGTCTGTGTGTGTGTACGTGGATTTTTTCTTTTCAGATGACTGGTTAAGATGCAGCTGCAAAAACAACATCTTCCATTTCTTCTGAAAACTAGACATCCAATAACAGATGAACTAATTCATTAGCTTCAGGATATGTCCGTTGATGTCTTTCAGTTTTGCTCACTGGGGTCTATGCAGACTTGCTAGAGGGGATTATGACTGTCTTGAGCAAGATGCAGAAATAGCCTTTCTTGGGAAAACCAGACGGAATCGTGGCTTTCACATGCTTTACTCCCTTTGATGTCCTCACTTTTTTTCAGCTAACACCCTGAATATCAAAATCACACATATTCCCTGTGGCATAATAATTATTTCCTGACTGTCAAATGATAAAAGTTTACTGTCTTTCTCTACTATGACTAAAGTAATAGGGGGAAATAAATTTTATTCCTAAAGTAGAAACATTCCTTTGCGATCTGTTTAAAATTCAGCAACATAACCTTACCCTTTCAAATCAGAGCAGGCAAATTGCAACCTTCAAAACTGGACCTCAGTGAGGACTTCAAAACTAACTATTTTAGCCAAGTCCTAACAGTCAAATGAAAGTGCATGATAGCTTCCTATGAGGCCGTGGGCATTTTTCTGGTAACGGAGATTCTAATTCTACCCCCTGTGAGGAGTGCCATCACCCCTGTCAGCAAGTGTTCATCTTCACCTCATTGTCTTAAGGCTGCTTCTTCAAACTGACCAAGAGGAAGCCACCATCACTCTCCATGGGCGAGTCCAGAAGGCGGATGTGCTTCCACCTCCCTCTCCCCTCCCCCACAGTGCTCCAGGGACCACTCCCCTAGGGGCCACCATCTATGCGACCAGGAGACCAACCCACGTGCTCTTGTGCCCTCAGGTACCCTCACCTCCATCACCAACCTGGCCACGAGCCTGGCCCGGAACATGGACCGGCTCTCGCTGGATGAGGAGCACTACAACCGGCAGGAGGAGTGGCGGCGGCAGCTCCCGGAGAGCCTCGGCGAGGGGCTCCGGCAGGGCCTGTCCCGGCTGGGCATCAGCCTGCTCGGTAAGGGGTCGCCGGGGACTGGGGCCCAGGACTTTCCACGGGCTGCTTGTGGACTGTCCATCTTTCTGCAGAGATGCTGAGGCTCGGAGAGGCCAAGGCACGCATTCTGGTTCCTACCCTGGCCAGCAGGGTTCTGGAACCGGCACCCTCTCCAGAGCCCTTGTGCGGCTGCGCAGGGCCATCCTGGGACCTGGCCGCTCCCCGCTCCCCGCCGGTCGCGTTCCCACCTTCCCTCGCCTCTGGTGGGAGATGCCTCTCTGCGTCCTCGCGGCTTCCGTAAGACCCCGCGCGCGGGGTGTCAACACGAGGAAGGCAGCCCACAGCTGCATGCTTGCTGAAGGGAGCAACGGGCAAACCTCCTGAAGCGCTTGCTGCCTCTCTGCCACAGATACTGCAAACGCCTGCTTTTTTTTGGGAAGCACTTGAGCAATGTGCAAATGTCATGTAAACTTCAGTGAGGAGCCCACTTTTCCCTTTTATTTTTTTAAGAATGCCAGATCTGCCTGACTCCAAGTAATTGCCGTTTGTCAAGCAATCAGATGGTATAGCTAGAGATGAAGATTGCTAGGGGTATTTCCAAATATTACAAATGTTTGAAAAATAAGTTGCTTTGGAAAATCTATGAAAAGGAAGCTTCAGAGCTGAAATTTTACAGAGCAGGATTTTCAAGGGTATCTTTTGTTTATTTATTTGCAAAGGAATTTAAAACTGTATTGTTTGGCAGCCTGCCTGCCGAGCATCTGAAGGAGTGTGCATCTTGCAGAGATCAAAGTGGCCCAAAGCAGGGAGAGCGAAGGTCAGAAAAGATGAGCTTGAAAGGATTTGTCCTCTCTCCAGGCTGCAGTTTTGTACATAACCCCCCCACCACCACCACCACCACCACCACTCACAGCGCGGCCAGCTGAGGCCCCGAGAGGAAGTCGTAAGATGTTACAACTTCAGGTTAAGTTACTAGAAATTGTTTAAGTCCTAACCTGCAGTGGTGTGGGACACGGTCCTGTGATAATGTGTGGGAGCGGGGACCCGGGGTGGAGCAGCTCTGGGGAAGGGCGAGGGCGTGGGGGGTGGCCACGGTCCTCAGGAGCCAGCGGACCCCATGCTTGGGTGTCCAAGTCCTTTCTCTGTGACCTCAGAGCTTCTCTTTTGTAAATTGGGGCTGAAAATTACTCTGCCGTTATTGGAAGTAATGCTGGTCGGTTGTGTGCCAGGCATAGGGTCCGTGTTTGGTAAACAGCACCTTCATTATATTATGGTAGTAAAGGAACTATAAGAGTTGCCTGGTTTCAGACAGTGTCCCAGCAAAGAGAGACATCTGAGCAGTGGCAGGGGCATTTCTGCTTTAGTTTTAGTCCAGTGGGTTCAGTTGCTGTAACCACAGGAAGTGTCAATGAGGTTATCTTGGAGGCCTCAAGCCATCATTTGGGAACTGTGGGACCTCTTTCTGCTAAGAATCGTGGCTTTCCGTGCCCTCTGCTCTGGGCAGGAGAGTTTCCTTCTCGCTGTCCAAGCTCTTCTTGGATGGAGGCACTCAGCAGAGGAGACCTGAGCCGGCTGGCACGTGGCTGTTCCCACCCTGACTAACCTGTTCTCTCCCCGCCCAGAGAAGCCCACATCCACTACCCATTTCCCACTGTATAAAACTGCGCCTGATGGTAGAAATCAGTTACGTGGGGAGCCATGATTCTGCCTTTGTGATGTCACCCTTTCAAGCATGGCTCCTGTTGTTAACCAGGGTAGAAAATCATAAACCTCTGAGCTTTGCTATAGCCATCATGTTTTGTACACACTCATCCATGCGAGGGAACCACTTAGCCTGTCTGTGGAAACTACAGTAGGCTCGTGGAGTCTGTGGGCCCCTAAGAGCTCCACTCACAGCAGCACATGTAGAGCAGTGTGTCCGTTTCTGTGCTTCTCAGACTAAGGTTGGGCCAACCAGCTTCCTTTCCTGGAAGAGTTCAAGAACTCTCTGTATCCCACATAATCACTGGGTCGTCGCAAAACGTCTGGTCCTTGATATGTGGCAGGAAGAAAGGGGAGAATAGGACCAACCAAGTCCCCTCACCTGGGAAAGTATAGATTTGTCGCCGTTTAATCCATCCCCAGAAATGGTGTATAAAACTGCCAAATGCCAGTAAATGCCCGACTGAAGTTAGAGCTATTATCATACAATAGTTTAAAAGCCATGCTTGGTGAAATCAAAATGCTACTTCCTCAGTGTCTTCCTTTATGAGACATAAACATAAATGACCTGGTCAGTAAAAAATACATTTAAATAACGCTTCTGGGTTGTCAAAGTACTTTCACATGGGTCATCTTATTTGATCATCAGACCTAGGAATGAATGAGGTTAAGTGACTTGCCCAGGTCAAAGCCCCAGGCAGGACAAGAACCTGGGTCTTCCCACATGTCACCCACCCTGGAGGGCTCCAAGCCTGGAAACAATCAGGATGTGGGGAGACTGAACAATTGAAAGTTCCGGGGTAGGAAAAATATATTTCCCCCAAATGTTTATGGGTTTGATGGGCCTTCCTGACTCGGCTCGGCCCTCATGAGGACACGGTGGAGTGTTACGAGGCACTTGAAAAATCAAAGGACATCTTCAGCTGTCCTGCCCAGCCCCATCGCCCCAGAACAGCGAGGAAGTGTTGGGCTGCAGAGAGATGCCGCCGAGGCTCCTGCAGGAAATCCACAACTGTTTTCAGAAAGCAGTGGCTTTTGGAAAAACTCTGTTTAGCCTGCAGAGTTGGCATCAGGCTTGCCCGCATTTACCAGATCCGTTCCCCAGATGCCCCCACTTTCTACTACCTCTGGAGCCTGCTGAGAGAGGATGTGAGCTCCGTGTCACAGCCACATGGCACGTCCCCTCCCAGATGGGACTTCTCCCTGGGGAATACCTAAGGCAGGATGTCAGAACTCGCTTCTCTGGCCCAACTTATGAAGCGCTGCTGGATTTCCCAGCAGCCACAACTGTCTTGACAGCCGCTCTCAGGACGCCATTCAGAATCCCGACCACGTAGGCCTCCACCAGGTGAGTCGGGACAGTTTCCCAAGCGAATGAGTGAAGAGCTGGGCACCGAGAAGGCACTTACACACAGCCCGTCTGATGCTGCCCTCAGCCATCAGCATCTTGCTTGGCAGTTAGAAGGGAATTTGGGAACAACAGATGTGCTTCCTTCTCAGTTTGCTCATCTGTCGTGGTCAAAACAAGCAAGCCCCAAGCCAGGGTTCCTAATACATTCTGTGGGGTTCGTTTGTCCCTGGAACGTGAGCTGTGGAGCGGTGTCCCAGCCCAGGCCTGTGCCTCTGCTATTGTGATTTTAAAAAAAAGTTCGGAATAAAATTACAACATGTGATTAGGCAGCACCAAAGTAGCCACACAGGCAGAACAGTCATAGATAGCGACCCGGTGAGTTTTGCCCAAGGCTGGGGAGCAAGTCACAGAAGAGGTGAGGGAGGGTCTCTTAGTCTCCTTGCTTCAGAGAGCAAGCCCTTCTCTTCCAGCAAAGGGTAGGAAAGGAAGTACGTCTGGGACTTCCCTGGTGGTCCAGTGGTTAGGACTCCATGCTTCCCCTGCAGGGGGCACGGGTTCAATCCCTGGTCAGAGAACTAAGATCCTGCATGCCACGCAGCGTGACCAACAAAAAAGAGGAAAGGAAGCACATCCGGCTTCTGCCCCGCCCAGCACACGAGGCGGGGTCCGGGAAAGCACCCCTTCCCTCCCTGCCCCACTTCATCACATCACGGCCGGCTCCATGTGGCTGCCCTCCCCGTGGGCCTGGTGCCAGCGGACAAGTTTGGGAATCAGTCGCTGCTAACTAAAGCCTCAGAGCAGAGTTGGAGTGTATGGCAGTAAATAATTTACCAGTTGTGGGATTTAGCGGGATTACACTGCCTGAGAGACCCTCTGAAGCCCTGGGAGAGCAGCCTCTCAGGCTCAGCTGCAGACGCGGGCCGGGCTGCCGGTCTCTCACGCACCTGGGGCCCAGGGAGGTGTCAGTGTGTGTGACAGGCCAGCCTCCCACCCGGGGCCTGATACTGGCCCGGGGCATGCGCTCCCGCAGCTCCTTCTCTCTACCTCTTAGCATCTAACGCCTTGTCACGGGGTTCAGGCTTTCCACTTTGGGGGCTGCCTGAAGAATTTATCAAAGTTTATATCTATCAGAGCCTTCACCGTGGCTGGTGGCTAGAGAAAGTGGAAGATCAAAGGGGAGTTTCACTGCGATACGGGTTTGCACTTAGGCAGGCCCAAGTCAGAGCCTTGTGTGGATAATCACGGCTCTATGCCCCTTGTGCTGGTCAGGCCTGACACATTCAAGGAAAATGGGAGATTTTCACCTGCCCCCCAACTCTATTTTAATACTGTTAACGGCAATCTGCCCTTCAGAGAAGACATTTCTACCAGAAATACAGGCAATAACTTTATTGGTGAATTTGTAATTATCTGCCCCACCTTTTCTACTCTTAAGCATGGAGATCTTTCACAGAAATCAGAAAGTGAAATCGCAAAGTCTGTGTCCTTTGATTTGATGCTATTCACTTTGAACTGTCTGCTATGAAATGATTTGAAGAGAAGACCCCAGGGTTCTTGCCTCTCCCGGTGCAGCCGGTTCCATTAATACTTCCCAGCTGCCCTGACTTCTGACCTCATAGACAGAGAGCAGAACATCAGATTCCTCAGACTGAAAACACGAGGCGAGCTCCCAGCCCAAGCACCAAGACTGGGTGTCTTGAGGGGGTGCTGAGACTGCCATCCCTTGGCCCCTGATAGCCAAGGTGGCCCAGGCCAGCTGTGAGCAGCTTTTTCCGCTTCCCTCATCATTTCTTTAAGAGGTTTGGGAAGCGGTGGTCTAGGCTGGGAAACAGACCTGTCGCCTCAGGTCATTCTTAATCTGTCAGTACGTGAACTTAAATGGCTGTGTCAAAATTTAGAGGAGTGGAATCCATGAAGAACATTGCCTTTACAACTGACCCAAAGGAACTGGCCTTTCATTTTACTGGGTTTCGTTCAATGGAATATTACTTGAAATTAGCAGGTCATTAACTGAGAACTGGAAATCTCCCTTTACCCAGCAGACTTTGAATTAGTGGCATTTGGAATAATGGGATTTGACATGTATTAAAATTTCTACCAGGGGACTGTGCATTTTCATTAATCCTAGCAGGTCTGAGCTGAAAACAGAGAATTCTGTCAAGAATTGTAATGAAATTTCTTCCTCTTACTGGGTTAGGGAACCCTTCACTCTGACATGGCAAAAAATCTGGACTGTTGGGGCCTTTAGTCGAACTCATCCCTGGTCCCTCAAGGTAAGAGGAGCAAGGAGGGTACCCACAGAGGCTGAGGGATTCGCCCTCCAGCTCTGAGCATGGCCTGGCTGCCCTGTGGGAAAGCCGTTAGAGCAAAGAGCCGTGAGCGCAGGGTTTGTAGCTGTTCTCAAGTGAACAGTAAGTGGCCAAACCTCAGCTGAAGTGAGAGAAAAGGAAAATTTTCCAAGACTGGCAAAGGAAAGAGCTTGTTTTATAAACAGGATCAGTGAATAGCTTGGTGGTTAAGAGCGAGGCTGTGACTCTGACTCCCTGGACTTCAATCCTGGCTCAAGCACAGGGCAGCTGTGTGACCTTGGGAAAAACTCCTTAACCTCCCTGTGCCTCGGTGGCCTTGTCTAGGAACTGAGGATAAAAGCCATGCCTGATTCCCTAGTATTGTGACAATTAATGATCTCCTACAAGTAAGCTCTTAGCACATAGTAAGTACTCAAAACAGATTTGCTATAATAGCAATAATATCAATTACTCTTATTATTATATAATTATTAACATATTAACATTACATTACTATTAAATAATTGCCCTTATTCTTACTAAAAGAGAGAACAAGGAAAGGGGCTGGCCCTTTTCAGTTTTTTCATCCTCTTGATTCAGTGAAACTGTATTAGGCTCACTCTCCTCCTGAGGAATTGTTAGCTCCTGTCCCTAAACTGTGTTGCCTGATTCCTGGAGAAAGATGTGTGGGTGTCACTTGGGAATAGTCTGGCATGTTTATTAAATTCAAAACTGAACTTCACAGATCCTGACTATGTTGGGCCAAACCCAGTCTGAACATTGTGTTTTGATGAAGATAATAAATGTCTAACACATCCTCAATGTACTTAGATAAATGGTAAACAAATGCATAGTAAAGAGCTTTATAATGAGGGTGGGGTTTCATTTTCAATCCAAACAAAACTGTGTTCCAGATTGAAGGTTTTCACTTCCTCAGGATTTTATGCATCAGTCCTTACCCGGGGCTTTTGTTGTTTTTCAGGTGCAATTGCTGGTATAGTTGATCAGCCAATGCAGAACTTCCAGAAAACATCGGAGGCTCATGGTTCAGCAGGACACAAGGCCAAGGGTGTTATCTCCGGCGTGGGGAAAGGAATCATGGGGGTGTTCACGAAGCCCATTGGAGGGGCTGCTGAGCTCGTGTCACAGACTGGCTATGGTGAGTCCTGGCGAACCGGCCAACTCAGACATCACCGATAAATTTGCGTTATTATACCAAGGTTTCCCTAAGATAATCTAGCCCCTCACATGACAGAGGAGTGAAAAATAAGATAGATAAATCTATAAATAAATAGTCCTTTTTCTTACTTCTTTATGCTTATTTACACAGAGTTGAATTGGACTATGACTAATAAATTACGATTATAAAGCCAGGAAGTCAATTAATAATTTCAGTCTATATAGGTCACAGAATCTTTTTATAGTCATTTAATAAAATCGACTTTAATGAAAAGTAACCAGTTAGAGGTTGAGGGCAATAAATCCAATATACTGAAGCAGAAAGTAGACTTACGTAATCTGGTGAGCAATTTGAAAGAAAAAAAATAAGTAATAAAGCAGGAAGATATCTTTTTTTTTTCTCTTTATCATTGCAACATATTTTCTTTCTTTTTTTTTTTTTTAAACATCTTTATTGGGGTATAATTGCTTTACAATGGTGTGTTAGTTTCTGCTTTATAACAAAGTGAATCAGCTGTACATATACATATGCAGGAAGATATCTTTAAAAGACAATGCGTCTGTATTTGGAGAATGAGAGAGAGAGCAGCATGCGTGCATCGGTGGGTGCGTGCACACTTGCCCATGCAGCTTGGCGTCAGGCATGGCTTTCTCGCCAGCAACTGTGCTGCTCTTGCAGCCAGGCCCAGTCTCCTGGCCAGTGTCAACAAAGGTGCATGATCTGCCACTGAAAACCCTTCCCTGAGCAGACAGGTGCCGAGAACTTGGGCTCATGGAACTACTGCTTTAGGCTGGTGCCAGGCCTCTCCACGCACACACGTGCGCTCAGGAGCAGTGGATGCGTGGGAGAGGAAGTGCCTCCTCCTGTGCTAATTTTCTGCATTCTTGGCAGAGCACGTTAAAGTGACTTTACAGAACTAGGCAACTGGAACTGTTTCCTTTTTCTTTTTTTTTGGCCGGACCTCGCGTCTTGCAGAATCTTATTTCCCCGACCAGGGATTGAACACACGGCCCTTGGCAGTGAAAGTGCAGAGTCCTAACCACTGGACCGCCAGGGACCCTGGAATTGTTAACCTTTTTACCTAAAATCGGTATCATCGTTTTGGTCATGAAGTGGCTGGCTGGCTGGAACCACAAACTACGGGCAGGAGCTTTGCATCTGTATCTGCATCTGGCCATAAAGTCTGCAGGGTGCATTTGACTGCGGCCTCCTGCGCCTCACTAGGTCTGACAAGGGACAGCCCAGATTAGGGCATAAAACCCGTGTCTGAAAGGAAGAGAGTGGGAGACGAGTGCCCACACTCAGGCAACCATCCGGAGAGGCTCCTTTAAGAGACCACACAGACAGGAACATGTGTTCCTCTCGCTCTTCCCCTCACCTCCTCCCCCTCAAGTTCTGTCTCTCACTCCTTCTGTGAATGACATTTTCACTCACAGGGAAACTGACAAAAAGAACTACTGCAACTTATAACTGGACAAAGTTAAATGCTCCCTTATCAAATACTTAACACGTTAATAAAAACAGTATTCCTTTTTGCTATAGACTGCAGTGAGGTAAAGTCAACTTATACTTCATAAATTCCTCTGGTCTTGAAAATGCCATTGTCCCTCACTGTTTCCCAAGGCTGAGGAACTCTCCCTTATGGAAGAGCACCTCAGAACAGAGCTTCACGTGGGCCTTGCTGGTTTCCATCATTCCTGTAAAACTTTTATTACTGCACTGAAGGTTTTACAAACCACTAACTCTTAGTCTAATGACTGTGCCTCGTTTATAAACATTTACAAGCCCTCAGAAAGCACACATGCTGTACCATCTCTGGTTCTGAAGAGTCTCTTTAGAGGACTGCATGGCTGCTGCTGGGTACCCTCGTTTGGTGCTGGCACCAGGGAGAGCATGTAATAAACCAGAGGCCCCAAGAGCACTCATAAATGTATATGGATTCTTGTTTAACAGCTGGATTAAGTCACTTAAATACTGTATCTAGGCAAACCATGTGCCTTTGTGTGCATCTCTGTGTGTGTGTTGTTTTCTATTTCACCAGCCACAGTCCAGATACAGAAGTATTGTAATATTCAGCAAGGAAGTCAACTAACAATCTTGACTTTGTGTCACATAAATTGTAAATGATGTGTAAGCTATTGCTCCAGACTGATTACTCCCAGGAGCATTATGCATCCTCTAATTGCCAGCCTATGCTTGGACTGTAGCTCATTCATATTTCAGTTTGCAGCTAATATAAGATCACCAGGGTTAAGAGCATTGCAATGTTTAATGATTATCTATATACTTGATTCCAAAGATGTGACATCATTTTGGATCTGTAGCATTTTATGGATGGCTTTAAGCAGATGACATCACTGTAGCATGAAACTGTTTTCCAGAAAACAGCTAGTAAAACTCCCTTACTTCTCTTACCACAGGTATTTTACACGGAGCTGGACTTTCTCAGCTTCCCAAACAGCGCTATCAGCCAAGTGATCTGCATGCTGACCAAGCTCCAAACAGCCACGTCAAATACGTCTGGTAAAATTATCTAGACACTTGTTCAACTATACACGTGCGCTGTATGTTAACAGGGCCTGGCTTGCTCTCAAGCTAACGGGACACACTTCCAGGGGAGCCCAAGAGGAGCGGCTGTTTTCGGGGAAAGGCTGCCATCCACAGATCTGGGCTGGCAGCAGGATGCCCCTGCCCCACACACACGTCCCACTCAGGGGAGGATGCACACTGGCAGAGGTGCCCGGGCCTGCAAGAGGGCCTGAGATTCTCTATGGAACCAGTGTTCTAATTAGGGGTGACATTTCTAATGGGAAGAAAAGGAATTGCCAGAGCCAAGGGATATCTTTGTCTCCAGGAGAAGCTGGGTTCTGTTGACCAGAATCAGAATTAAAAGTGACAATTACATTTCAAACTGAAATTAATAATCAGATTGGTGAGGGTCTTTGCCTTGGTACAAACAGTGAGCCCTGATAAGTGACCATCTTTTCTAAGCTGGCTTTGGCCTCATTTTTCTCCTTTGAAACAGGAAAATGCTTCAGTCTCTGGGCAGACCAGAAGTCCACATGGCCCTGGATGTGGTTCTGGTGAGGGGCTCAGGCCAGGAGCACGAAGGGTGCTTGCTGCTGACGTCAGAAGTGCTCTTCGTGGTGAGCGTCAGCGAGGACACCCAGCAGCAGGCTTTCCCTGTCACGGAGATCGACTGTGCGCAGGACAGCAAGCAAAGCAACCTGCTCGTCGTGCAGCTTAAGCAGCCGAGAGTGGCCTGTGATGTAGAGGTACGTTTCGGAAAACAGGGTGACCAGGGTTAGCTGCCAGCAAAGTTGAGACACAGGGTGACCGCAGGTACCAGGCATTTATGAGCCAGCAGCGTCTGGAGTGGATGCTGGAGACCAGGAGGGCTGCCAGGGGAAGGGGTGTGGGCAGCAAGGAGGCTGATGGACTCGGAGCTGGGGCTAAGCCACCATAGGAATTGAAGGTTGGCTGTCATGGAGCTGGGGTGCTGGAGCTCCAAAACAAGCAGGTCTGAAGAAGGGCCAGGACCAAGGCAGCAATTCTATGCAAATACTCCACGAAGCAGGCCTCCTGGTCTGAACACAGAGCAGGCCCAAGTCTGCACGTGGCCTGGGAGTGACTGCAGCAGGTCACTTTAGCAGGGACAGGAGAGGACCACCATAGAAGTGAGGGGTGTCATGAGGGAAACAAGGCACAAGCAGTAGGCCTGACCTTTGCAAGCTCACAAACCAGGAGGCCTGACTCACTCCCCTCCCTCATTCCCAACTCTTCAGAGTTCAGGGTCAAAATTTTGTCAACTCTCTCCCATCCCCTGCTCTATATTGTGTGGCTTTGTGTTCCCTTTCCAACAGGATGCTTTCCCATCCCCTAAGTACCACAAGGTGCCTCCTGGGGATGCTGCTCAGGCTCTTGGGGCAGCTCCCTGGCCACACAGCTCCTGAGATGTGCTGGCTGCTGGCTCCCGGCTCCACATACGTTGATGTAGAATGGATGTTTGGGTGGGGCATTCTGGGTGTCAGGGGTCAGAGGTGAGCAGCAGTGCAGCCCGGGGTGAGCAGGTGCACCCACTGCAACTGCAAAACTGCTCTGCCTCTGCCCTCCCTGCCGACTGCCTGATCCATGGGGCCCTGAGAGTTGACCTCAGAGACAGACATCTTTTTTTTTCCCACACAGCTTGACGGGGATGGATCAGAGGCAAGTTGTAGCCTGCCTAACTTAGGGTCTGAGTAGCCCCAGGAAAAGGACAGTAAACCTGCCTCCAGCAGGTCCTGCCTGATTCCTTCTTTCATTATTTTCCTCCTGGTATGGGAGCCTGCGTCTCCCTCACACCACTGTTTGCGTAAAATTATTTGAGAAGATGGAAGGTAGCCAACCACAACAACTCTGAGATTTCTCTAGTTTCTTGGATCGTAATCAGTCAGGCTTTAAGCTGGGGCTTGGCACTAAGACTACATTGCTGGTTCGAGTTGATGACTTTCTGGGAATAAACAGAGGTCAGATGTCCAGCCTGACTTTATTAGATCTGCCAAAATCTTCTGATCCAGATGACAATAAAGCAGCAGTGATCTGGCTACAGGCCTTGGCAGGGGATAGTATCATTATCTTCAAGTCCTTGGTCCTTAACGAGAAGCTCCCAAAGCCCTGAGGAATATCTGTGACTATTGTTATTCCTTAGTTGCTTGGGAAATATTTCAGATCTTAAACTATTGAGACTAGAGAATCATCTTTAGCTGTTAAACTGTCTTCAACTGTGATCCTTCTCTTCGGCTTTTCTCCTTGAGGAGGGGTTACTGTGGGGAATTACAGCTGGAGGGGAACAGACCTGTTTCTCCAGGGGTTACTGAGATGACAGGTGGAGTCTCCCCTCCCCCCCCCCAGAAGTTGCCATGGCTAATTGAGACTATAGGATCAGTGAGTTAGAGGCAGAAGCACTAACACCCCGGACGCCATGCTCACCACGCGTTTTCCATTGTTGTTCAGTGATAACAGGGTCGGGGTGAAGGGGTGGCTGAAACAGGCAGGAAGAGATGACAGAGCAGGAATACTGCAGGTTAGCTACTGAGCTTACATAGCAGCACCCGGCACTGGGCAGACCTGGGCAAACTGGTAGATACCAAGCATGCTTTCAGCCTCCAAATTGCACTTTCTCACTATCTGTTTCCTTTACCTCTAAACCCCAACTCCTTATTAACAAAAAGTAACTGCCCAATTAATCCTGTGTCCAAACCCTAACCTCCTCCCTCACCCCAATGGAGAGCCAAGCTGCAGAACAAAATGGTCGTTTTTTTTTTTTTTTTTTTTTTTTGAGAGATAGTAGACCCTTCCTTAATAGTGCTATATATAATCCAGTGTATTTTCAAAATGGGAGTAGGGGAGTCACTCAGCAGTGCTGCCTGACAGTGCATTTTCCTCAGTGGCCATACCTAACCTAATCCACAGGTATTAAGCTGGGCTGGGAAGCCTACCCATTATCTTCCAGTGAAAACTAAAGAATAGTATTTTAAAATCTTTACATGAAATGGCTTTTCTGGGATTTTTGCTCTAGATGCTAGGAAACACAGCTCCTTTGAATTCTGGAAGGAATTAATTTGTAGATGACATCATTCGGTATATTCAAATATGGCAGGATTTTTTTAAAAAACAGCATTTGCTTTTCTTAGTTAAATGCAGCCATTTTTAGGGTAATAATTGCTTAATATGCCTGGCACATTATTGAAATCCCTTATGAGAGGCTCACAATGAGTCAGAAGGTCAGTTTATTCCTTGGCCATGTTCCTTTCACAACACGGGTTTTCCTGTGCTGCTGTTCAGGAGGAGCAGTTAAGACTCTTGTGTACTCAGAGCTTTCCAGCTGAATCCCGACCCCATCAAATGATGTCATCAGAGCTCTGGCTTTTGCCTGGTGGTGCACAGCTTTCATCTGTCAGTGAATCTTTGGGGGCCTTTCTTTCCCAGGCTTAAAAATATGAGACTGAACTCTAATGGATGCCCTACTTATTCCTTATTTCTCTGGCAGGCAGACCTCTCTCTTTACCATCCCACTGGCTTTCTGCAGCTTTTAAGACACCCTTGGCTACATCGTCTCTGTGCCCTACACAGAAATATATAAATTCTTTACTACTATTTCAAAACCTAAAAAGCCCTCATTAAAATGTTTATAATTCTTCCAGAGTGGTCTTCCCAACATTTGATAGGTAAAGACCACTGAAAGGTCAGTGGCTACCTGATCCACACAGGTCAGTGGCTTACACTGGAGACTTCCCACTCCACTTGATTTACACAGTAGATAGCTACAGCATTTCAGGATGGGAGGAATTTATAGCTCCACTTGCCTTTGATGGGTACTTTCTCAGAGAATCTCTCTTAAGAACTTAGGTAGTATATCTCAGTTCTCCTATTTGAGTTCCACTGAAGATGAGCCAGACTTTTATGAACCATAAATGTACTTTGCATCCTCCCTCTTTTCCATAAAAATTTCCCCTTCCTCTGCCCAGTTTATTTTCTCTGGCTTTAAATCCTAGTATTTATAAAAGCAGAAAATGTTACAGTTCAAAAGGTATTTGTTTTTCTAATGCTCTGTCCAAAGCCACTGGGTTTGAAAGAGGTAAAGAGGTTCTGTCTGGAGAGGTTTGCGGAGACAAGCAAACAGAGCTTTTATCTCAGGGTTTAACGTTGATTAGATTCAAGCAGAGGAAAGACACTTTTCTCCTTTGTTCCTGGACTAGGCTAGTAAAGAGCCAGTGACAGATGTTTTGAGAGTTAATGAGTAAAATATTCTGAAATCGTCAACTTCCAATAAACATGGGAGTTTTACACAACACCAAATGCTTATTCGGTGGCTTTATTAGATAACCTAAAAGGCACAACATCCAATTTCTCAAGGCACAACATCCAATGTCTCAAGGCAAGAGAAGGAATGATTTTGTTATGGAAGTCTCATTATGAGTGTTTGTTTGGCAACTAAAAAAATCTTTTTTTGGAACCCAGGTGGATGGAATTCGAGAGAGACTATCAGAGCAACAGTATAACAGACTTGTGGACTATATCACAAAGACATCTTGTCACCTGGCCCCCAGCTGCTCTTCCATGCAGACACTATGCCCTGTGGTGACTGTGGAACCTCTCCCTTCCACTGTGAAAACCTACCATTATATGGTTGAGCCACACTTTGCCCAAGTCTTCATCAGTAAATTTACCATGGTGAAAAATAAAGCCCTGAGGAAAGGGTTCCCTTGAGTCCCCTCTGAGGTGTTGATTCCTGCTTGTGCAATTTATTTCTGAAAAAGAAACGTAATGAGCTCTAACAACATCTAATGTGGACAAAACCCACTGTTCTATAGTTGTTATAGTAATTTCCTAGCCTCTTCCAAAACTAATTCAGGTTCTTCCTTTTTCCCAAAACTAAGATACTTCAAAATTGAGTCACTGATTGATTAAAAAACCTATTGAAAAAACTTTTCTTTTCCCATTTGGGGACAATGAACAGAATCCTATTATTAATCTTATCACGTGCAGAAAATCCTTTTTGCTGTTTGCTAAAATTTCGACTATAATTAGGCTCTGTTAACTCTAACACAAAACATGGTCAGGCCTCGGAAACAGATTAAAACTTCATCCCCAGTTGCATCTGTTTTTAGGCTGAGACAACTGCCTAATACCCTCATCTGCAGAGGTTCAGATTCTTTATATGAAATTAAATGCTTAGGAGCTTACTGTTTAACTTGTTAATAAATTTGTTACTTAAATGTGATGCTGTTTCTTTAAGTGAATACATTCCTAAACCTTTATGGAAATTTACAAAACATTCTGATGACTGTCCAGGTACATTTTTGGAAAAAATGTCTTTCTAGTTTGTTTTACTAGGCAAGCTTAGAGAATCTTTTGTCTACTGATAAAAACAGACCCCAGGTGCTCAGGTGAGTTTCTTAAGCAAAACACTACTGGGGAACTCCCACTACTGGATATTCTTGTGGAAGGACTCACCCTGATGCATTGACAGACTCAAGAACCCAAACATTAACCTGAATAATAGTTTATTTTGCTGACTTGGCTTGATCAAGCATAAAGATATCCCTAGTAACTGACACTCTTTTGTATTTAAAGATGGATTTGGCTTAAGATCCTGGGCCACCAGGTACCACCTTTGATATTCAGTAAAAATTTGATACTCCAATTAAAACACATTTTTACTCATTACAGCCAAACTTGGGCCTACAACCTGATACCTACAATTGGGAGATGCTAAGAAAATTCAGTTTCAAATGCCCACTTTTAACTTTCTTTAAACTTAATAAGCCTCACATGTTATTGGGCATAAGAGGTCACTGCATAGTTGTTTGCTGTTAATGGAAATTCAGGCTGAATATGGAAAACATGGTTCCATCATTTGCTGTAATCATACTCATTTAGGAAAGTTTTGTCAACCTCGAGTAACTATTTTTAAGATTGTAAATATGTATTAAGTCATATGGTAATTTTGCATACTACTTTAAGAATTGTTATATGATACTGTTTAAAATAAAAGGAATCCTTGAATTACTGATAACACATAAATGTGGGTTCTTAAAATGCAGCTTTTCACTGATACTTGGGTTTATTACCGTTTACATCATTGGAACTCAGGAATTTTGCATGAGTTAAAAAGAAAATTTTTGTTAACATAATAAAAGAACTGGTGATTAAATTAGCTGTGGCTAAAATACACTTAATTCTTAAAGCTCTCTGTAGTATCACTTTGATCACAACAAAACCACCATTATGAAAGGGGAGAAAGGTCCTAAGACCTCCCTGAAAAAATGTTATTACCACACTCTAAATTAGCAGACATTACTCAATTGCAATTCCAATTAAATAACACTACTTTTTCTAGACTAGATGTATATTCCATATTGTACAGTTAGGTCTTCAATAAAGTAATACTGAGTAAAAAATCTTAAATTTTAATTACCTACTATTACATCTGTCCAGTGGTTGGATCCAGTAGGGCAATTCAGTGACAATGAAGTCCAAAGACGTTTTATTGGAAAGGCAAGTCTCTGTTCCTTTTAAGAGCCCACAGTATAGTAGTCATGTAGGCTCATGCAGACCCCTTAAACCCATGGCCCAGGCAGTTACCTCAGTGAAATGGACAAAATGTGAGGAATCAAAAATGTCCTAAAACAATGAAAATTTTAAAAAATATTGAAATCAGGTTATCGTCATAAGATTCATAAAGTTAAAAATCCCTGACCAATTCTAATGCAAGTACCCTGAACTGTAAGTATCAGCAAGAGTAACTGCACAAAAATTTAGTGTCCACAGTATTTGTTAATCATTTATTTATCATGAGAAACTATTCCTTAGCCCAGATATTAGTAGTTCATAGTGCAGGAACACAGGTAAATGACAAACTTCCATGGAACTCAACCCAAAGAAATTCTGTGGAGAAAAACAGAGTGGCCAAGTTAATGACAATCGTTCTTAATACCTCACCACCCTGGAGAACCCCTGAGGTCTACTGCTACCAGTGGAAGCCACACTTTGTTCACTCACCCTTAGCCCAGCAGCAGCCCTGTTCAGGCTGCCTGGGCTCCAGGTCCATTCTCCCCCATGCTCCCTAACCTCCCTGACCAGCCTCTTTTCCATTTGGGACATTCACACCTTACTTTGGGGTTTTTGCTTTCATTTACCAAATTCTGCTTTTTTTCTTCAAGTCCACCCCACTCTGTTCCCTTCTCATACCTGTACTGTTCTTAAAAACCAGTAGCCCATCTGTTCTAAACATTTCTGTTCCTATCTCCAAATCTGTTCCTTTTTCTTACTGTTTTTTAAACAATCAACTTCTTGTAAGTAAAAGGTAAAAAAAAATATTTTAAAAAATCAGCCTGTTAACATCTGATTATGAAATGCATACCCACTGTGGAAGTTTTGAAAATCTCAAAGGTACAAGAAAACAGCAATGTTAAGATTCCACACACAACCACTAATATTTTCTTGATCTTTTTACCTTCAGCCTTTTTTTCTGTGCACTCTTTATTTAACATAGATCACCCTTTACAAAATACATTCTTAGTTTTCTATTCTACTAATTTCTGTTACTTTGTGATTACCAATTCTAAGGGACATAATAGTCCATGATATGAATGTCATAAATTCCTTATCAATTTTCCAACCACTGGGAATAAAGTTGTTTTTCTACTATTATGTATTATATATATTAAACTGTGGCATGTATCTATCTGTGACTCAGATACCTCTTTAATATAAACTATAGAAATGGAATGTAATAGAATTGAATCTTATATTAAGCAAAAGTTATTCATAGTCAAAATTATCCTTAAATCTTTTAGAAAGCTGATCTGAGTCCAGTACAGCAGGTCTCCCCCACACCCCAGATCTTGGGAAAGATCACACACACACACTCTCACACATACATACATATGGCAGTTGGAATGCTCCTTCAGGAACAGTCTGCCTGAAAAAAAAAATAGCACATTCACATTCCCCTTGTCACAGCAAACTCACACTGGGGTGGTAGACAGGATCTTTAACTCTACTTGAATTGTTCTACCTTACTATTTTGTTGAGCTTGAATGAAGTTAAACACATGAATTACAAGATTCCATAGTACAAATAGTTTCATCAGGTACTGGACACATGCTTTCAAATCAATTTAACAGATGACCTTTCATCAGCACACAAGCCAGTCCTCTTCTAGACACAGAACCGTAATCACACTGTCCATAAGGCAGTGGACCTTAACCACCCAAACCAGAATCTCTGGAAAGCCACCATGTCACCTATGGACATCCAAATAACAAACTATAAAAGGTGTCCAAAACTTGTTTTTTAAAGCACTTCTAAAAATGTGATT
The DNA here is from genome assembly GCF_003031525.2 of Neophocaena asiaeorientalis asiaeorientalis. NCBI lineage: Eukaryota > Metazoa > Chordata > Mammalia > Artiodactyla > Phocoenidae > Neophocaena > Neophocaena asiaeorientalis. The sequence continues at coordinate 2,970,889 of NW_020174423.1, read as the reverse complement.
TTCCTGATGCCAATCTAGCAGTAATAGCACAACATGCAAAATGATTCTGAACATAAAATTAACTTCATGTCAGCAAGATGGTGCAATAACAAAGCTCCATACCCCTACTCCCTAAGAGAAAAAGCAAAGACACATGGACCAAAGTGTCTTTGTGAGAACTGCAAAAATCAATTAAGCTGCAACAACCAAGCAAACACCTAAATATGAAAAAGCTGCACTCAAAATGGCAGGAAATGTCATGCACTTTTTTCTCACCCTTGCCCCACCCCCTTCTCAGTGCAGGAGTGTGGTCAGGAGGAAGGTGACCAATTCCTGACTCCTCCTTCAGGGCAGAAGAAAAAGAGAAGACCCTGCATGCAATGTGCTAGTTTATTTGAGGGCTTCCCAAGGGACTGCTTCTATCTTTATCTCAGAGCACTGATGAGAATGGTGACAGAGTTTAACTGACTTATGAGACACCACCAAAAAGACCAACCTATGTACTCTGAAAGCACGAGAAGGGGCAGAGAGTTTATTTGAAGAAATAATGGCCAAAACCTTCCCAAATTTGAGGAAAGAAATGGATATATAAATACAAGATGTTACTGGAAGTCAGATGAACCCAAAGAGACCCAACACCAAGACACAGTATAATCCAACTGTCAAAAACCAAAGACAATGGATCTTGGAAGCACCAAGAAAAAAATGATTCATTGCCTACAAGGGAGCCTCTGTAAGATTATCAGTGGATTTCTCAGGAGAAACCTTGCAGGTCACAAGGATGTCAGATGGTAAATACAAAGTGCTCACACACACACACACACACACACACACACACACAAATTACCAACCAAGAATACTATAACCAGCAAAAATGTCCTTCAAAAATCAGGAAGAAAATTAAGACATTCCTAGATTTTAAAAAAAACCTAAAAGATAAGGAGTTCATTACTACTAGATCTGCAATGAGAGTTCTTCAAGTTGCAACAAAATTACACTAGACAGGGACTTCCCTGGTGGCGCAGTGGTTAAGAATCCGCCTGCCAATGCAGGGGACGCGAGTTGGATCCCTGGTCCGGGAAGATCCCACATGCTGTGGACTAACTAAGCCCGTGCACCACAACTACTGAGCCTGCGCTCTAGAGCCCACAAGCCACAACTACTTAAGCCCATGTGCCTAAAGCCCGTGCTCCACAACAAGAGAAGCCACTGCAATGAGAAGCCCGCGCACTGCAACACGAAGAGTAGCTCCCCCTCACCGCCACTAGAGAAAGCACATGCGCAGCAACAAAGACCCAACACAGCCAAAAATAAATAATAAATAAATAAATTACACTAGGCAGTAACTCAAAAGCCATGTGGAAATATAAAGTTCACTGGCGAAGGCAAATATATGAATAAATATAAAAGCCAGTGTTGTAACTGTTTCATATCCCCACTTTTAATTTTGTAGGATTTAGAGACAAAAGCTCTAAAAAAAAGAAATCTATGTTAATGGGTACACAATATCTAAAAATACAATTTGTGGCATTAGTAACAAAGTAGGGGAGCAGAGTTGTAAAAGAGAATTTTTGTATGTGATTGAAATAAGTTGTTACCACTTCAAAATAGATTATAACAACGGGTTGGTTTAAACTCCCCAAAAGTCATAGATCTGAGGAATGGATACAAAACAAGGTCCAACTATGAGCTGTCTTGTTACAAGAGATTCACTTTAGATCCAAGGACACACATAGTTTAAAAGCTAAGGATGGAAAATGATTCCATACAAACAGCAATCAAGAGAGCACGAGTGGCTATACCATTAGCAGACAAAACAGACTTTAAGTCAAAAAATGTTACAAAGACAAAGGACATTATATAATGATTCACCAAGAAGACAGATTATAAATATCAATATATATGCACCAAACATCAGAGCTTTGAAATATATGAAGCAAATATGAAGCAAATGCTAACAGAAGTGAAGGGAGAAATAGATCTACAGTAATAGTGGGTGACTTAAAATACTTTCAATAATGGCTATAAGAACCAGACAGAAGATCATTAAGAAAATGAGTGGACTTGAACACTACAGACCAATCAGATCTAAGAGACAAATACAGAACATTCTACCTAACATGAGAATACACACTTTTTTCTCAAGTGCATATGGATTAATTTCCATGTTAGGCCATAAAACCAGACAATAGATTTTAAAATACTGAAGTCACATAAAGTATCTTTTCTGGTCACAAAAGATGAAACTAGAAATTTATACCAGAAGGAAAATAGAAAAATCCACAAATATGTTGAAATTAAACATACCCTCCAACAACCAGTGGGTCAAAGTGGATATCAGAAAAGAAATTTAGGACCTCCCTGGTGGTGCAGTGGTTAAGAATCTACCTGCCAATGCAGGGGACACAGGTTTGATCCCTGGTCCAGAAAGATCCCATATGCCGTGGAGCAACTAAGCCCATGCACCACAACTACTGAGCCCGTGCTCTAGAGCCTGTGAACCACAACTACTGAGCCCATGTGCTCTAGGATCCACATGCCACAACTACTGAGCCCACGTGCTGCAACTACTGAAGCCCACGCACTTAGAGCCCATGCTCTGCAACGAGAAGCCACCGCAATGAGAAGCCCGTGCAGCGCAACAAAGAGTAGCCCCCACTCACCACAAATAGAGAAAGCCCATGCGCAGCAAAAAAGACCCAATGCAGCCAAAAAATAAAGAATAAAGAAATTTAAAAAGAAGATCAAGTCAACAAGCTAAGTTTACACCTTAAAAAGGTAGAAAAAGGGGCTTCCCTGGTGGCGCTGTGGTTGAGAGTCCGCCTGCCGATGCAGGGGACACAGGTTCGTGCCCCGGTCCAGGAAGATCCCACATGCCACGGAGCAGCTAGGCCCGTGAGCCGAGGCCACTGAGACTGCGCGCCTGGAGCCTGTGCTCCGCAACGGGAGAGGCCGCAACAGTGAGAGGCCCACATACCGCAAAAAAAAAAAAAAGGTAGAAAAAGAAAAGCAAGCTAAACGAAAGCTAGCAGGAAATAAAGATTAAACAAAACAGGGAACAGAAAAACACTAGAGATACATCAAAAAAATCAAAAGAGCTGGTTATTTGCAAAGATCAACCAATATAACAAACCTTTAGTCAGACTAAGAAAAAAGAAGACTCAACTAAAAACAGAAATTAAAGAAGGGACATTATGTCACCAAATTACGTCACCCACATGAAATGGAATAATTCCTATAAACACACAACCTACCAAGAAATAAGAAACAGATTAACAGACTTATAACTAAATAAGGAGATTAAATCAGCAATCAATAACCTCCCAACAAAGAAAAGCCCAGGATCAGATGGCTTCACAGGAAAATTCTACCAAACACCTAAAGAGTTAACACCAATCCTCCTCAAGCTCTTCCAAAAAACTGAAGGGGGTGGGGGCGGAACATGTCCAAATTCACTCTATGTATTTTTTTGTTTTCTATATATTTATATTAAGACATCTTAAACATTTCTGTATGATGGAGAGACTGCCCCCCACCATGTTTTCCTGATCCTCTCACATGTCTCTTGTGGCCACATCTGACTCACTAACTCATTTAGGAATATAAAACATTCTATAAGACCAACATTACCCTGATATCAAAGTCAGACAAATATAACACAAGAAACTAGAGAGTAATATCCCAAATACAGATGCAAAAATCCTTCATAAAATACTAGCAAACAATTCAGCAGCTCATTAAAAGGATTACACACCATGACCAAGGATGATTCAACATATGAAAATATACCACAGAGCCACATGATCATCTCAACTAATTCAGAAAACGCATCTGAAAAATTCAATACCTTTTCATGATTTAAAAAAATTCAAATAAAGAACAGAAACTACCTCAATAAAGGTGATACATGAGAAGCCCAGAGCTAATATACTCAATAGTGAAAAGCTTCTCCAGGGCTTCCCTGGTGGTGCAGTGGTTGAGAGTCTGCCTGACGATGCAGGGGACATGGGTTCGTGCCCCGGTCCGGGAAGATCCCACATGCCGCGGAGCAGCTAGGCCCGTGAGCAATGGCCGCTGAGCCTGGCCCGCGTAATGCAAAAAAAAAAAAAAAAAAAAAGCTTCTCCAAGGTCAGAAAAAAAAACCAACAAGGATGCCCATTCTTACCCCTTCTCTTCAACATAGTACTGGAAGTCCTAGTCAGAGCAATTAGGGAAGAAAAAGAAATAAAAGACATCCAAATTGGAAAGGAAGAAGTAAAACTATCTCTGCAGATGACCTGATCTTATATGCAGAAATCCCAAAAAGATTTCACACACACACAAAAAACTGTTAGAATAAACTTGGCAAAGCTGCAGGATACAAAATCAACGCACGAAATCAGCTGTGTTTCTAGATACTAACAATGAATAATCAGAAAAGCAAATTAAGGAAACAATCCCAATTACATTAGCATTAAAAAGAATACAATTCTTAGGAATACACTTCACCAAGGAGGCAAAAGACTTGTATACTGAAAGATACAAAACATGGCTGAAATTAAAGAAACAAATGGAAAGACATCCTGTGTTCATGTTCCCTTAACATCAAATCCAAAAATTAACAAAATGGATCAAAGACCTAAAGGTAAGAGCTAATAAAACTTTCGCAGAAAATATAATACTTTACAACACTGGATTTGTCAATGATTTCTTAAACATGACACCAAAAGCACAGGCAACAAAAGAAAAATTACATAAATTAGACTCCATCAAAATTTCAAATGTCTGTGCCTCAAAGGACACAACAGACTGAAAAGGCAATCCACAGAATGGGAGAAAATATCTAAATCATATCTGATAAGGAGTTTTAAATAACTCCCACAACTCAACAAAAACAATCCAATTAAAAGTGGGCAAAGGACTTGAATAGACATTTCTCCAGAGAACATACACAAATGGCCAAAAAGCATGGGAAAAGATGCTCAACATAGTTATCCATTAGGGAAAAGCAAACGAAGACCAAAATAAAACAACACCTCACACCCATTTGGATGTCTATCAAAAAACCAGAAAACAAGTGTTCACAAGGATGTGGAGTAATTGGGACCCCTGTGAACAGAAGTTGGTGAAGTGAAAAATGGTGCAGCCATTACGTAAAATTGTATGGCGGTTCCTTAGAAAATTAAAAACAGAACTACCATATGATTTAGCAACTCCACTTCTGAGTATATACTCAAAAAAGTATTAAAGCAGGGTATCAAAGAGATATCTGCACACAAAGCAGCAGCATTATTCACAGTAGTCAAAAGCAATCCAAGTGTCCATTAACATGATTAAACAAAATGTGGTATATAGATAAAACTGACTACTTAGAGGAAAAGAGTTCTGAAGACCGGTTGTACAACAATGTAAATGTACTTGACAATACTGAACTGTACACTTAAAAATAAAGTTAAGACTGTATATTTTATATATATTGCCACAGTTAAAAAAGATTTTAAACAGTAATTTCAAATAACCATATTACCTTTATATTCCAAAATCACTTTGCACTCTGAAAGATACCAGCCTTCCTCATCTCCTCAAAATCTTTTATGGAATCATAATTTCTGTAGAAATCTGCATATGCCTTCTTTCTTGGTTCAGCCACAGCAAACTAAAAGGTAACATATCACATTTAGGACTTATTTTTTTAATTATTAGAAACAATATCTAAAGACAACATAAATCACCAAGTTTTTGTTCACCTTGAATCCTACTTATCTTGAATCCTATTATTAAGGCCCTTAAAGAGGTAATTAAGTTAAAATGAAGTCTTTAGGGTGGGTCCTAACCCAACAAGACTAGCATCCTTAGAAGAAAAGAAAATTCAGACAGGAACAATGCTAACACACAGAGGACCATGTGATGAGAGGGAGAAGACAGGAATACAAAGCCAAGGAGAGAGGCCTCAGAAATCAACCCCACAGCCAACTGTCTTTTTGGACGCGGCGCAGGGCATGCAGTATCTTATTTCCCCAACCAGGGATCGAACCAGTGCCTCCTGCAGTGGAAGCACAGAGTCTCAACCACTGGACTGCCAGGGAAGTCCCCCACAGCTATCTTGATCTTGGATTTTCAGCCTGGAAAAAAAAAAATTTTCTATTGTGGAAGCCACCCAGTTTGTGGTATTTTGATATGGCAGCCCTAGCAAACCAAGACAGCTTCATTTAAAGATGGAGGACAAGCTACCTGGGGAATAAGATACTTTCCCATCACACTGAGGTGGGTCGAGAAAGGGTAAGAGGAAAGGAGCACATTAAAGACGGAATTTCTTTTAAAGACTCTAGGGACTTCCCTGGCAATCCAGTGATTAAGACTTCGCCTTCCAATGCAAGGGGTGCGGGTTCGATCCCTGGTTGGGGAGCTAAGATCCCACATGCCTCGGGGCCAAAAAACCAAAACATAAAACAGAAGCGGTATCGTAACACGCTGAATAAAGAATTTTAAAATGGCCCACGTCAAAAAAAATCTTAAAAAAACAAAAGACTCTATATGCTATCTATGAAAATAAAATACATTTTCAAATTTAAAACACATTTTTGGACCATGAGCACAAAGTAAAAATAAAACATACATACCTTATAGAAAGCTGCAACTCCCAAGGAGACAACGAATGCTCCAACAATATGAAATCGCAGACGCTTGCCCAGAAGGCCACGCATCTGAGGTTTTGTCAAAGAACTGGAAGCCATGGTAGTTTTTCTCCTTGACAGCTAAAATAATAAAAGACAACTCTTAGAACATAAGATACCTAAAGAACTCTTCTGCATAATGCATTTTAGTACTCAGAGAGGCACAGGCAGGACAGTGGACTGACTCCTCTCCCAAACCCTAAGGTCTTTACTGGCTTCGCGATTTCATCTTCTCACACGGTGAACGACCACCCTAAATAAGCAAGATGATCGCAGCCCAACAGTAGTAACCAGGGAACAAGAACGACAAAAACCTCACCCAACTATAGGGAAGATTAGCAGCGGCTCTGGATGGGGAATCACAAGTGCAAACATTCCTAGCATTTACTCTACAAGCTTACTACCAATTCATTTCAGCCTGTGAAACAGCTGTTTTCCCATTTTATTGAGAAAACCGGGCTGCAGGAAGGTTACCGGACTATTTCAAGGTCACGCAATCAAGAACCAACACTCGGGCGGGACCCCAGCAGGTCCCGCAGGGCCCACTTTGTGACCCGGGCCTGAAGGCCGCCGCGCGCGGGCCGGCCTCCCGACCTTCGGCGAGCGCGGCCCGGGCAGGGTCGGAAAGGTCGTGGGCGCGCGCAGGGGGCTGCCGGGAGCCCACCCCTACCCTCCTACCACAGGCCCGGTGACCCTCCTGCAGCTTTCCAACTCCAATCACAAACGCTGCCACAAAGCTGACGCCCACTAAGGTCCGACGGTGCTCCTTAAGCCTCGGGAACGGATGAGGAAGAAACCACCTTCCCTTTTTGTAGGTAAAGACACTGGGACCAGACAGGTCAAAAGACGCAACCAAGGTCACGCTAAAGGCGGTAAAAAAGCAGCGGCCACCGGGCCCGGGCCGGCTGTCTCAAAAGCCCGGCGGTCCCTCGAGGACCCCTCAGCAAACCCGGCCCCCGTGAGACCCGCGCCGCCGCCCCGCCTCCCCTAAAAGGCCGCAACGCGGGCCTGCTGGGGTCGACGAGGGCGAGAGGTCCGAGGTTTTCCGCCCCAGAGATGCAGAGTAACGATTTAGCTCCAAGGTAGACCGACAGCAGGCAGCGGGAGGCGGCAAGTACGGGAATCCGAACGAGGGACACAAAACGCCCAAAACTCACCTCAACAACGACGTCCTTGGAGAAATGGACGGCGTTCCAGCAGCGCGCAGGCGCCTAAATAGAGAGAACGGAGCGAGGATCCGGCTACGGTGGCCCAAAGAGTACAAAAGGCCTCCAGCGCACGTCCCGCCGTTCAGAGCTGAAGATAACTTGCGTATTTAGCCTCTTCTCTGTGTAACCTTGGATTCAGGGTTTGAACTTGTGAGTCAGTTTCCTTAGTCAAGTCGAGATATTGATCTTACTCATACACAGAGTTGATATGAACTTATTGGGGAATTCAAAGATTTTTAATATGTGAATTTTTTTTTTTAATGTACCCTACAAATACAGCACAAATCATCCTGGGCATGGATTGCTCCAACTATGTGCACAAACCAACATTTTCATTATGACTATCCTTATGCATCTAGCCACTTGTTTGGGTAAAGAGTGAATAAGACAGCCAAGTTCCAGGAACTCACAGCCCAGCAGATGAGACAGACATAAACTGAGTAACATCAATCCCAAGTAGTAGGCGCTACCGTAGACACGTGACCCTGGTGCTGCAGAAGCAATTACCTGCTTGGAAAAGCTGAGCAAGTTTGGATGGAAGTATTTGTGTGGACTTTTAGTAAAAGACAAGTGTTTTAAAGCAAGGCATGTGGAAGTTTATGGAAAGTAGTGTGTAAAGTAAGGCTCTTGTGCCTTAGGGTTGTCAGACTTGGTTTTTATCGAAATAACCTGGATTTGTACTGCATTATTCAACTCAGCAAGTACTGTGAAAGATTCATAGGATACATGATATTGATTCAACATATATAGGTTGAGCAATTACTAGGTACCAGGCTCTGCTATTAGCAGGGAAGATCATCAAGGAGGTCACGGAGTCTTTGTCCTCAACTTGTTAACAGAAGGCTCTGGGGAGTGAAACCTTTCAGCCACACAGAAATGGTGCTAATTGAAGGTCAATGTGGACTTGTACCTCAACAACACTTTTTTTCAGACTTCTTATTGTTGTCGAAGACAAGTTCGTGTGCCTGAGAAATGGTGAGACCAAACAAACTGAGATGTCAGAGTTTAGAGCAGAGAAACGTTTATTGCAAGGGCCAACCAAGGAGAACAGGCAGCCCGTGCTCAAAAAAACCCGAATTCTTCAATGGTTTGGGAGGAAGAGTTTTTAAGGGCAAAATTTGGGGTGAGGGCTGCAGAGTATGTGACTTTCCTGTGATTGGCTGGTGGTGAAGAAACAAGGTGGTGTTCCGGGAATCTTGTGCTCAGCCTGAAGTTACGTTCCTCCAGGAACAGAGTGGGGGCCTTAGTTCCTACCGAAGAACTCAAAGACATATTATATATCTGGGAGGTGAGTCTTAGAGAGTAAATACAGACCTCAAGTAACAGAACTAGAATTTAATATCCATTGAAACATAATCTTTTTCTTTCTAAAATTACCCTCACTTTTACCAAATATAGCTGAATTAAGACTAATTTATTTACCAAATAAGTCTGATTAATTGGTCACATAGGGTTTTTTACACTGGCTGTACTGGAACTTTTCAGAAGGAGTCTCAGACAACTTTTTTTTTTTTTTGAATGTTTGAATTTTATTTTATTGATTTTTTTATACAGCAGGTTCTTATTAATTATCTATTTTATACATATTAGTGTATATATGTCAATCCCAATCTCCCAGTTCATCACACCACCACCACCCGCCACACCACTTTCCCCCCTTGGTGTCCATATGTTTGTTCAGACAACTTTTAATAGGCCTCTCAAGGCCGGGAAAGTCATGCCAAGGACTTGCCATTAGATTCTGCCTGGGTGAACTTCTCTCCTCTAGAGTTCCCCAAAATATCAAGATTCCTGTACCTGCCAGGAGGTACATACCATGTCTTGTTCACCTGATAAGTCTGTTCAGAACCTAAGAGTTTCCGATTTCTGGATGGATGAGGTAGAGAGAAAAGATAAACGTTTTAGTTCTACTTACAGAGGGGTAATTTACCAAATTGCGTTGTCATAATTAGCATGAGGGGAAGGGTTTCCTTATATCTGGAAAACACAGATCAAAACCAATAATATTCCAGGGCTTCCCTGGTGGCGCAGTGGTTGAGAGTCCGCCTGCCGATGCAGGGGACATGGGTTCGTGCCCCGGTTCGGGAAGATCCCACATGCCGCGGAGCGGCTGGGCCCGTGAGCCATGGCCGCTGAGCCTGCGCGTCCGGAGCCTGTGCTCCGCAACAGGAGAGGCCACAACAGTGAGAGGCCCGTGTACCGCAAAAATAATAATAAAAGAAATAAAAAACTGTTTGACTCAGGATCCAAATAAGGGCTACATGTTGCAACTGCTTGAAATGTCTTTTACTTCTATTTTAATTTATAGGTTTCCCCGTCTCTTTTTTTTATTCTTGCAATTTATGTGATTTGTTTTGTTTTGTTTGTTTAGTGCAGTGGCTGTGTACCACTTAAAATCCTCTTGCAGTGAATTGTCCCATACATGGGGGAACACTGACTCTCTGGTCAATAATTGTAATACACTAACGTTTTCAGCACATAGGAAACGCTCATAAATATTTGTTGAGGGAGAGAAAGGAAGAGGAAGGAAGGTAGGGAGGGTTGGGAATAAGCCAGAGCTAGAGGCAATACTGGGCCCCCTCCCAGCCTAAGGGAGGCTTCATAAGGGACTCCTATGTTGGCTATCCCCACACAACTGACAATTTCCTTCCCAGATTAAGATTGTCAAGGCCTTCTCATAGCTTGCAGGTCAAGATCATGCTTCTAACATAGTGAAAGAGCAAGTTCTAGTCTGCTCCAGTCTACCTTTTCAGTTTCTTGCCCAGAGTCACCTAATAAGGAAACTAATCCATGCTCATGGTTATAAAGTTCTCTCCCTTGATACGCCCCACTGACATCCTTCTTTCCAGAAGTAATTACTTTGACCATTTCTTCGGTTGATTAGCTTTACATTTATGAATCATAGCTATCATTATGCAATCATATGCTATCATGTGAAAGCATTAATACTATTCTATCATCATGCAATAATGTGATATTATAGGGAAGGAAAACTTTTCCTTTCTTCCCTTCTATTGGCTGGGCTAATAATTAAATTGACATAAGACAAATTAACAGGAGAAACACAAACTTAATTTCATATGTATAGGAGCTCATAAAAAATATGTGACTCAAAGAAATGACCAAAGCAGGCAGCTTTTATACCTTTTAGACAAAGACAATAAATTTGTGAAGAACTGACAAGACAAAGAAAATTGGACTTGAGGTAGTAAATTAGTGAAGTATCAATAATAAGATTTGTTTATACAGCCTTCTAGAGAGTTCTAAATCCTCTACCTCTAGTGATAAGGATGTCTCTCTAGCTTCTGCTACAGGGAGGGTGCCTTTCACATGGGAGACTTATTTCCTGCTTTCAGAGGGATAAAGAAAAGTCAGCATGTCCTTCTTGCCCAGCTGTTTCTTGAGTAACTTTAATTCAAAATAATCAATATGCCAAAGTGGTATATTTTGGGGTGGCATATTTGGCTCCCCTTCAGTATCATAGCATAACATGCTATCAAATAAATTTCTTGATCTATCAATATAAGACATTATCTATTAACTTCCTACTATGATAGATAAGCATTGAGCTCAGTTATATCTCCTTACTAGCCCTCCTCTGCTTCTCCCAGTATCACCTTTTTAGTTACTCTACTGGTTACTAATAGATAAAAAATATATATGCCTCATTCCATGTGTTGAATGCTCTTGTCCCCTCTCCCCTTTTTTCATAATGTGTGTTTTAAGTTCCTCAAGCTGATTGTCCCCATCAGTGGTAACAATGATATTCTAAATGTTTGCCCTTAGTGAAAGAAATCTAAAAAGATAAGAAAAAGAAAAATTCTCATTCTTCCCAGAGGGGATATTAAGACTTTTTGAGACAAGGTATCCTATTTATTATGCCAGATAGGGCATGGTATGACCAGAACAAACAATCAGTAGACCTTGCCATGGCCCAGGGGCTCAATGTCAGCCAGTCCTGCCTCTTCCCTGGAGGCTAGAGAAAAGCAGAAATCTTCTGCATCACAGAGCTCTTTCCTCAGAAGTGGTGACTTGATAATAGGCCCTATCTTACTTTCTTCAATGTGGAAATCTGTGTGAAAATAGATAATCCTATTCTGTTTTCTGCTACTAAAACTTTCCTTGTAAGTGATTTGTACAAACAAGTCTTAAGAACCATGATCTTTAAAGTTTATGTCCTGTGAGATGTAACACTGACCCTTATAAGTCTGCAGTGATCATTGATTATCTTAATAAATTGGGGGACTTCCCTGGTGGCACAGTGGTTAAAGAATCCACCTGCCAATGCAGGGGACATGGGTTCGAGCCCTGGTCCGGGAAGATCCCACATGCCGCGGAGCGGCTGGGCCCGTGCACTGCAACTACAGAGCCTGCGTGCCACAACTACTGAAGCTCGCATGCCTAGAGCCCGTGCTCCGCAACAAGAGAAGCCACCGCAATGAGAAGCCCGCACACTGCAACGAAGAGTAACCCCCGCTCACCGCAACTAGAGAAAGCCCGTGGGCAGTAACGGACACCCAACGCAGCCAAAAATAAATAAATTTATTAAAAAATAAAATAAAATAAAATAAATTGGGCCCTACTTTAATTGATATCACTGTTTTCTGAAAGTGTAAACAAATAGGACATTTCTTTTACAGATTCCCTGCTCTTCCTTTATGCATGAAGGTAAAATTGATTCTATGTCTGTGTTGAAGTTTTATTCAAATAAAGAGTTTGAAAACTTTGTTTCACTTTAACTAAGTTGCATTAGTAACTTTAATATACTTTGACTTTTATTTCTGGGTCTATCAATTTTTAACAACATTTCTATACCCTTTTTAGATCATGATATTAATGATCCTACCCTTCCCTTCAGCTATCTTCATCCCCTCCTACCTCCCAAACCTTTTATAACCTATACTTTGGATGTGGGAAGGAATTCTGCCTGTAAGCATCTTTTGTTATTGTTATTATTAAAATTATGTTAAAATACACATAACATAAAATTTACCATCTTAGCCATTTTTAAATGTACAGTTCAGTAGTAGTAAGTATATTTACATTGTTTTGCAACCAGTCTCCAAAACCTTTTCGTCTTACAAGGCTGAAAATCCTCACCCATCAAACAACTCCCTATTCCACGCCCACTCCATCCCACATCACCCTACCCCACCCTATAGCCCCGGGCAACCACCTGTTCTACTTTTCTGGGGGGATCTTAGTTCCCCGACCAGGGATTAAATCCACATCCTCAGCATGGAGTCCTATCCACTGGACCACCAGGGATTCCCCAACTGCTCTACTTTCTATCTCTATGAATTTGACTACTCTAGGTATCTCATATAAGTAGAATCATACCGTGTTTGTCTCTTTCTGACTGGCTGACTTCACTTAGTATAATGTCCTCAAGGTTCATTCATGTTGTCAAATTTCCTTTCTTTTTATGGCCATTGTACCTATATACCACATTTTGTTTATATATTCATGGGTCTGTCAATGGACACTGAGGTTGTTTTCACCTTTGGCTATTGTGCACAATTGCTGCTATGAACATGGGTGTAGAGATATCAGTTTGAGACTCTAATTTCGATTCTTTTGTTTCCTGTGATCTCTCTCTCTTTCCCTCTCAGTTATAGATATAGATATATCTGAGGACACTAATTGTAAAGTTTTTAAAGTTGTTTTTTTCCATGAATCAACTCCTAGGGAGCAATTTTTGTTTTGTTTTTCTTTAATGTTGCACACTTCTAGCTCCGAAGATTTTCGGTTGCCCGTGCATACTTAAGAATGAGGCAATATAAAAGTTCACTGCCAGCTCTGTGTCCATGGCCGGGCTTGTCAACTGGCAGGTGTCACTTTAGGTGAGCAGACAGGGAGCAGCCATTAGGCTTTCATTTATAAAATGAAATGAGAAGGTCATGTGCTGATCAAGGCACTAATTCACATGTTCACTGCCCAGTCTCTCACTAGACAATTCTTTTCATTTCTTTTGTGTGTTGGTGTTTGGGTTTTGGTCTTATGAATTTGTTTAAATTCCTTTTCCCCCAACTTTATTGGGGTATAATTGACAAATAAAAATTGTATAAACTTAGGTTGTACAATGTGATTTTTTTGTTCTTGTTAAAGTGTGCAATGTGATACTTTAATGTATGCATACACTGTGAAATTATATACAATGGAATATTATTCAGCCATAAAAAGGAAATCCCCCCATTTGCAACAACACGGATAAACCTGGAGGGCATTATGCTAAGTGAAATAGGACAGACACAGAAAGACAAATATTGTATGATCTCATTTCTATGTGAAATCTAAAAAAAAGTCAAAGTCATAGAATCAGAGAAAAGAATGGTGGTTGCCAGGGGCTGAGGGGTGAAAATGGGGAAATGGGGAGATACTGTCAAATGGTTACAAACTTTCAGTTTGTACTAAGATGAATCAGTTCTGAGCATCTAATGTACAGCATGGTGACTATAGTTAACAATACTGTATTATGTTCTTGAAATTTACTGAGAGAGTGGATCTTAAGTGTTTTCACTACACACAAGAAATAAATGGCATCTTTCCATTTCTTTCGAAATGAAATCAATAAGTCAATCTTTCCCTCTCACTCTTGCTTTCTCTGTCTCTCTTTCTCTGCTTGGGGAGAATGGGTCATTCTCTACAGAGATGCATGTGTGTTAAATGTTTTGCCTACAAACTTTACAGTAACTCTTCTATTTTCAGCCCCATATTTTGCTGTCTCAGAAGACCTGGCACTTCTGAGTCCTCAGCCTCTCCAGGTTTATGAGAAGTAGTTGTACAGTCTCCTCAACTACAATATCCACCATGCCTTCTTTTAAGTGAGGTTTCTTCCTCTCTGCCTCATTAAGTATCTACCCCATCACCCACCTTCAGTCTTAAGAAATTTGTTGAAACCTCTGGTCAACTGATGCCCTCTATTTATTTTTGCGGGTTTATAACTTTATCCTTTACAGTAGTTTTTAGGGGTTTGGAGGAAGAGGAGCTAAACACAATGTGCTTAATCCACCATATAGAATTACAAGTCTGAAAGTGCTGTTTAGAAATCTTACCATTTCCAGTGCTTTTCTTCTTTCCTGCAGATGCAAGCTCCCATCTGGGATCATTTCTATCCAGTCCTGGGAACTTCCTAAGTATTTCCTGCACTGCAGGTCTAGTGCCAACAAATTTCCTTAGCTTTTGTTTTTCTGAAAATGTCTATATTTAGCCATCATTCTTCTGTTTTTAAAATTTTACTTTGAATTAATTTTAAGCTTACAGAAAATTGTAAGAATAGTACAAAGAACTCCCAAGTACTCTTCTTAACTGGTAACATTTAATTTTTAACCTTTTGCCACATTTGCTTAGTTATTCTATCTTTCTAATCTCCCTCTGTTCCTAGGTCTCTGTATATATATTATACATAACTTTTGATATTACACGTAATTTTGTATAATATAATTTTTTAACAATTTGAAAGTAAGCTGTAGATATAATGACCCAGATTCAGGGAATTAACACTGAAACAATACTACCGTCTAATCCACAGACCCCGCTCAAATTTCACTGATTGTCCTGACAATGTTCTTTACAAGTCTACAATCCAATCCAGGATCACATATCGCATTTAGTTATCATGTCCCTTTAATTTCCTTCAATCTGGAAGATGGCCTCTGTCTTTGTCTTTCATGCCCTTGACATTTTTATTTATTTATTTATTTACTTACTTACTTACTTACTTATTTATTTTTGTCTGCATTGCTGCGCACGGGCTTTCTCTATTTGTGGCGAGTGGGGGCTACTCTTCATTACGGTGGCATCTCTTGCTGCGGAGCACCGGCTCTAGGTGCGCGGGCTTCAGTAGTTGTGGATTGCAGGCTCTAGAGTGCAGGCTCAGTAGTTGTGGCGCACGGGCTTAGCTGCTCTGCGGCATATGGGATCTTCCCGGACCAGGGTTCAAACCCCTGTCCCCTGCATTGGCAGGCGGCTTCTTAACCACTGCGCCACCAGGGAAGCCCGCTCTTGACATTTTTTTTTGAAAGTTTGATATATTCTCATTTTTCAGGAGAGGTTTTTTGTTTGTTCGTTTGGCAGGAATAACACAAGTGATGCTATGTCCTTCTCAGTGCATCCTTTCAGGAGGGGCACAATGTCAGCTGTCCTCATTTCTTGTAATGTTAACTTTTACTACTTGGCTAAGGTGGTGTATGTCCATAAATAGCCAAACAAAGTTAAAAAAGAAGGACAAAGTTGGAGGATGCACACTTCCCAATTACAAAAATATGTGGTACTTGCATAAAGACAGACATATAGACCAATGCAATAGACTAGAGCACCGCTCCCCCCCAAAATCCCCTCACATATACAGTGAAATGACTTTCCATAAGGGTGCCAAGACCATTCAATTTTGAAAGGACAGTCTTTTCAACAAATGGTGTTGGGAATATTGCAAAAAAAAAATGAATTTGGACCTTTTCCATATCTTATACAAAAATTAACTCAAATTGAATCAAAGACCTAAAGGTAAGAGCTAAAACTATAAAACTCAGAAGAAAATACAAGAGAAGCTTCATGACATTGGATTTTGCAATGATTTCTTGGATATGACATCAAAAGTACAAGCAACAAAAGAAAAATTAGATAAAGCAGACTATATCAAAATTTAAAATTTGGGGCATCAAAAGACTCAATCAACAGAGTATAAGGCAACCTACAGAATAAGAGAAAATATTTGCAAATCCTATGTCTGATAAGCTCTTAGCACTCAGAATACATAAAGAACTCCTACAATTCAACAACAACAAAAAAACAAACAAACAAATTAAAAAATGGGCACAGAACTTGAATAGACATTTCTCCAAGAAGATGTCCAAATGGCCAATTAGATGCTCAACATCACTAATCATTTGGGAAATTCAAGTCAAAACCACAATGAGATACCATTTCATACCCATCATGATGGATATTATTTTTTTTTAAATAGAAAATAACCAGTGTTGGGAAGGATGTGGAAAAATTGGAACTCTTCTGTCTTGTTGGTAAGAATATAAAATGTTGTAGTCACTGTGGAAAACGGTATGGTATTTCCTCAAAAAAATAATTAAACATAGAATTACCATATGATGCCACCAAAGTTTGGGGAATAGACTCTTGGATTCACATGACACACCCAAAGAAAGCACCAAATCTTGACTGGACCTGCACATAATCTGGTGAGCTGAAAGTAAAGATTTCCCAGAATTGAAGCAGATGACACCTGATGAGACAGCTTTCCCAACATTTCTGACCAGGCCTCTTGGAAGGGTGCCACCAAACCTTTGATAATGACATAATACTTCAGATCTCCAGCATCTATAATCTGTTAACAGGACTTTAGATAAAAAGTGCCTGAGAGTCCTCCTTCCCACCTCTTCTTGCTACACAAATATGATCTCAATAGGTTTCCAGTCTGTGTACTTTCCCTCTGACGTGAGACACTACACCCAGGAAAGATCCTTCCTGGCACTGAGGGACGAAAAGCCACTGAAACTGAAAACCTGACTCCTGATCAGTGATGCTTTCAGAGAAAGATCTTGATTAAAAGGGGGAAATGTAAAAAATTAATAAATAGAAACCTCAATTAAATAGAGCCAGGAGGGCTGAAGGGGAAGTTCTCACACCCTGTGATAATAGCAGAGCCCAACAGGAAGAAGAAAGACTCCTCTTCCTTCCTGGCAATAACTCAGCTAATGAAAAGCTATAGGGTCTTTGTTTACTATAGCCATTCCAACCTCCTTTTCCCCTCTATAAAGGAGTTCTCCTTCCCTTACTGTGCGGGGACTTGCACATGGCTTGCCATGATTTCAGACCCTAAATTGTAATTCTCTGCTGATGCTGAAAACCACCTCCTTTCTTTTTGCTGGAGAAATAACTGGCAGTCTATTTGCTTTAGGTCAAAAGATTAATAGTTGTTTATGGCAGAAGAGGAGGTCTGATACTAGTTACTTCATCATGTCCAGAGCCAGAAGTCCACAAATATTTCTTAGGTTCTTATAGCTCAATCTTATATTTATACAGTAAAAAATTAAAGGTAAGCAAACCTATATTGTGTGATTTCCAGTTTAGTTCTGTGCAGGACAGGAAACATGTGCGATCCCTGTCTGCGTGCTTCCTGTAACTTTAGTAATCTCAACTTGCACCGAGGATACAGAAAGGATGATTTATAAATTCATAAAAACAGAGCTAAAACTTCAAGAATCCACCTAAATCATACCCAAGTACCATTCAGTTTTTTATTTTAAGCCACTTAGATTTCAGGGTTTTTTATAATAGTATGACCTGGCCTAGCTTGACCAATGTTCCAATCAAAGAATATCATAAAACTATTTTTGACAAGTAAAATGGAAGCTATACAGCATCCATATTGTTATCACCCATGAACAACAGTATCATGAGCATACGTCTTAGTATTTAGATGAAAACTTAGACCCATGTACACACACATATACATGAACATTTAACTTGCCATGCCATAAAGTACATCTCAGAGATCATTCAAAAAATAACTTCCACATTAAAAAAAAAAGACCTTCTCACTTCATTGGTTGAGAGTTCAAGTGGCTAATCAATTCTTACATGACCAAAAATACAAAAGTATAATCTAAGCATTGTATTATCAAAATATATTGTATCAATGTCAGTATCTTAAGGCCAAGTATTAGAGTCTAAACCCAAAGCCACGCATCCCATTTTAGAAAAATCAAATACTTCTAGAGAGATTATTCTACCTATCTGCCACAGAGGGATGAGATCTGCATTTACTACTTAAGCATCTATTCCGTTTCTAGGAAATAAGCAATGTTATTATTCATATCAAATGAGAAGACTAATTTGCTTCATATGAGGCTTGGACTTTAATTCTCCCTTGACACTGAGGCTAGGTGTCATAATGATAGTTGGATAGGCTCAAAAGGGAATTAATGCTGGAAGTCATCATGGTTTCATGATATAAGCTGTTAGCAGTGTAACCATGGATAAACTAACCTCTTTGTGCCCACATTGTCTAATCGGTAAAATAATAACTTTTATTGATGGTTCTGGTTCTTGTAAGGAAGCTGGTAATTAATAACCATTTAATAAATGTTCACGAACATCATCATGATCATTATCATCATAACTATAGTAAGGAAATTCAGATATTATTAGTGCTGACCACAACTTAGTCATTCACTTTGTACAAGAACGTGAATAAGAATGTAAGCAATAGGTTTTATCATTTTGGCCCTTTCTTTTTACCTCCTTTAGTAAAGTAGGAGTATCGTTATACGTGGCATACTGAGAATTGTGATATATGTTTTAAAGGTAGAAGTCGGGACTTCCCTGGTGGCACAGTGGTTAAGAATCTGCCTGCTAGGACAGGAATAAAGACAGATGTAGAGAATGGACTTGAGGTCACGGGGAGGGGGTAAGGTAAGCTGGGATGAAGTGAGAGAGTGGCATGGACATATATACACTACCAAATGTAAAATAGATATCTAGTGGGAAACAGCCGCATAGCACAGGGAGATCAGCTCAGTGCTTTGTGACCACCTAGAGGGATGGGATAGGGAGGGTGGGAGGGAGACGCAAGAGGGAGGAGATAGGGGGATATATGTCTATGTATAGCTGATTCACTCTGTTTTAAATCAGAAACTAACACACCATTGTAAAGCAATTATACTCCAATAAAGATGTTAAAAAAAAAAAAAAAGAATCTGCCTGCTAATTACAGGGGACACGGGTTCGATCCCTGGTCCAGGATGATCCCACATGCCACGGAGCAACTAAGCCTGTGCACCACAACTACTGAGCCTGCTCTCTAGAGCCCTCAAGCCACAACTACTGAGCCCATGCACCACAGCTACTGAAGTCCACACGCTCTAGGGCCCGGATGCTGTAACTACTGAAGCCCATGTGCCTAAAGCCCGTGCTCCACAACAAGAGAAGCCACTGCAACGAGAAGCCCACACACTGCAATGAAGAACCAATGCAGCCAATAAATAAATAGATAAACAAATAAATAAATAATGATAAAAGTAGAAATCAAGGAATACATTTCTGAACCAGGTTTCTCTATATTTCAAAAGAAGCTTTTAGTTAAATATTAGAAAAATCAGAACACGCCATCTTGGAAGAGATATTTTTAAACTGTGAGGAAAACAGCCTTAAGCAAGCCACATACATTTTTAAACTATTTTTTTTTCCTCATACATTTTTAAACTTGTTTTGGAACCAACTTGTTGTTCCTTTATGTTTGAACACACACACATTAGATGGAACACAGGGGCTATGTTAACACAAACACTGCCGTCAGAGCTCAAGGTAAATGTATTATAAATTATCTTTTCATTATTTAATCTTGGATTCCCAGGTTCTTGGAAGTATGGTGGAATCACATTCATCAAAATGTCTCAAGGGACACATAAAGCTTTCAAATACGTGAGGATTTGGATAAGGTAACTTGGCAAACAGAACTTGAACTTGGCAGTGTAGGCTGCTACATCTACAGCACAGATTCACAAAGTATCCTTTCCATCTCCTTTGGTTGATGACCAACTAACGTGGCCAAGTCAGCTCACTAAACAAGGGTGTTATATTCCAGGCACAGTGAATTCAGAATTTCAAGAGTTGCTTGTTTTTCCTCTTTATCAGTTAGCTAGAGTTGGGGAAATCCAAAAATTGAAATTTTTTATTTATTTTTTTTAAGGTCACACTGTCTTTTACCAAGAATCAAAAATTTAACTATAACCTCAGGAGCGACAAAGTATGGTGCTTATAAAACCATCCAACTATTTCTTCAAAGGTTTTAAACCTACTAAAAGCCTGGACCCTACATGCTGCTCAAAAAAACACTGAATGGATTTGTACCGGCACTGTCACAAAATGGCATGCAAATAAATTGACCCTAATTAGACTCAATCAAAAATATACGGCACTTTCTGGACCTGTTAAAAGCATAGTAGGCATATTAACACAAGTATTTTTAACTTTATTCAATTCCAACTAAAATATGACGGATATACCATAGCACTAACCAAGATTTTTCGAGAAGATGGTCACCAAAAAACCTTCTTCAAGCATAAGGCTGCAGATCAGAGCTTGGTTGCCTATACAGGATTCTCAGACAGGCCAGACCTATGGAACTGGAATTCCTCCCTTGAATTGGTCATTCTTAACGCATTCACAAGAGATTTACAAAGCCCATGGAATTGTCCATTTTATAAAGCTGGAATGCTGTTGGCTTAAGCATTACTTGGGACTTAAAATAATCATAAAATAACCTGTTTTTACTTTATTGTTTTTTCTTGAAAAAATCTAAGTAGGAAAAAGTAGATCTCATATTTCTGTTGCACTGAAAGGTTTGAGCTTCACGATTAATAGTATTGGCAGCAGATAGTGTAAACAGTCCTCCTTAAATGCATTTTGATTAAATGCATTTAGAGTTCCACTTAAGATGCATTTTGCCATGTTCAGTATGGTGCTAGACATGGGGTGGAAAAACAGCAGATATTTTTCCAAGCAGGAGGCATGAGATTGCTAAAATCCGCAGCCTCTACCACAACATTAATTAGTGTGTTTCACCAACCAAGGCTGTAAGATTTGTAAATGAAATTCTAGAAGGGGCATCAAGCTAAAACAGGATATGGAAGCCAAATGGAAAACATGAACCAATAAAAGAAAAAAGCTAAACTAGCTAGAAGTCTAAGTCTAGTCTTTGAAGTCAGTTCAAGTCCTGCATGCTTTAATTCTGATGTAATCTTAAAATGGTGGGTACAAACAAGAACTCAGAAACAGCTTTTGTAACTTTTGGACCAACTGCACATGAATCAGTTTGTTGATGGCTATAATGATTACACAGTGGTCTTTGCTGAATTACATCTGAATGAAAACCGTCATTCTCCTTAGGCTGAAATATAATAATGAATATTATCAACAAGGATAGCCATCCTGCAAACAATACACACCTCATGCTTACAAAAATTTATACATAGTATATTACATTTTGTTGATATATCACATTATTTGTCTTAACAACAGTAATGCATAAGCTCTTACACGCTAGCACATTCTTCCTGTATGACAATGTGTTTGTTCCTTTTTTGTCCTGTCGTTTGTCTCATTTCACATTCTAGTTAAAGAGATGATTGCTTTTCTGCGTGAAAGAATATTTTTCTGAGACGAGAGAATTCTCTGGATTTAAAAAAACTATATTTCTGGCAAGATGGGAACTTCAAGCACATATGGCATAAAAAGACTATGTCCATAATAGTTTTAGTTGACAAAAAAATTCTTCAAGTAGAAGCAAAATTGGATTAAGTGCACTTTTTCTTGTCTGCTAACAGCCTTAAAAATGAATAGTACACACACACACACAAAGGAAAATGATTTTTTTGTAACAATCCATTAAAATCCTCAGATGGAGTGTTATCAATATGTTGTAAAGTGCTTTTCATATTAGCCAAATTAATTATTCTTTGAAAGAAATGAAAGTTACTTTCTTTTGATGATAAGTGGAAAAGTTAACTACATAAACATTATTTTAACTTAAAAAGAAGGGCTTTTTGATAAAAACTTTATATGTATAATTTCAGTACATTTTTTAAAAACATCTTTATTGGAGTATAATTGCTATACAATGGTGTGTTTTATAACAAAGTGAATCAGCTATACATATACATATATATATATATACATATATCCCGATATCTCCTCCCTCTCCTCCCTCTTGCGTCTCCCTCCCACACTCCCTATCCCACCCCTCTAGATGGTCACAAAGCACCGAGCTGATCTCCCTGTGCTATGCAGCTGCTTCCCACTAGCTATCTATTTTACATTTGGTAGTATATATTAGTCCATGCCACTCTCTCACTTAGTGTCAGCTTATCTTTCCCCCTCCCTGTGTCCTCAAGTCCATTCTCTACAACTGCATCATTATTACTGTCCTGCCCCTAGGTTCTTCATAACCATTTTTTTTTAAGATTCCATATATATATGTTAGCACACAGTATTTGTTTTTCTCTTTCTGACTTACTTCACTCTGTATGACAGACTCTAGGTCCATCCACCTCACTAAAAATGACTCAATTTCGTTTCTTATTATGGCTGAATAATATTCCATTGTATATATGTGCCACATCTTCTTTATCCATTTATCTGTCAATGGACACTTAGACAGATTCCATATCCTGGTTATTCTATATAGAGCTGCAATGAACATTGTGGTACCTGACTCTTTGAATTATGGTTTTCTCAGGGTATATGCCCAGTAGTGGGAGTGCTGGGTGTATGGTAGTTCTATTTTTAGTATTTTAAGGAACTTCCATACTATTCTGCAGGGTGGCTGTATCAATTTACATTCCCACCAACAGTGCAAGAGGGTTCCCTTTTCTCCACACCCTCTCCAGCATTTATTGTTTGTAGATCTTTTGATGATGTCCATTCTGACTGGAGTGAGGTGATACCTCATTGTAGTTTTGATTTGCATTTCTCTAATGATTAATGATGTTGAGCATTCTTTCATGTGTTTGTTGGCAACCTGTATATCTTCTTTCAAGAAATGTCTATTTAGGTCTTCTGCCCATTTTTGGATTGGGTTGTCTCTTTTTTTCATACTAAGCTGCATGAGCTGCTTGTAAATTTTGGAGATTAATCCTTCGTCATTTGCTTCATCTGCAAATATGTTTCTGAAGGTTGTCTTTTCGTCTTGTTTATGTTTTCCTTTGCTGTGCAAAAGCTTTTAAGTTTCATTAGGTCCCATTTGTTTATTTTTGTTTTTATTGCCATTTCTCTAGAAGGTGGCTCAAAAAGGATCTTGCTGTGATTTATGTCATAGAGTGTTCTGCCTATGTTTTCCCCTAAGAGTTTTATAGTGTCTGGCCTTACATTTAGGTCTTTCATCCATTTTGAGTTTATTTCTGTGTATGGTGTTAGGGAGTGTTCTAGTTTCATTTTTTACATGTAGCTGTCCAGTTTTCCCAGGACCACTTATTGAAGAGACTGTCTTTTCTCCATTGTATATCCTTGCCTCCTTTGTCATAGACTAGTTGACCATAGGTGCATGGGTTTATCCTAGGCTTTCTATCTTGTTCCATTGATCTATATATCTGTTTTTGGGCCAGTACCACATTGTCTTGATTACTGTAGCTTTGTAGTATAGTCTGAAGTTAAGGAGCCTGATTCCTCCAGCTGCGTTTTTCTTTCTCAAGATTGCTTTGGCTATTCAGGGTCTTTTGTGTTTCCATACAAATTGTAAAATTTTTTGTTCTAGTTTTTTGAAAAATGCCATTGGTAGTTTGATGGGGATCGCATGGAATCTGTAGATTGCTTTGGGTAGTACAGTCATTTGCAAAACGTTGATTCTTCCAATCCAAGAACATGGTATATATCTCCATCTGTTTGTATCATCTTTAATTTATTTCGTCAGTGTCTTATAGTTTTCTGCATACAGTTCTTTTGTCTCCTTAGGTAGGTTTATTCCTAGGTATTTTATTCTTTTTGTTGCCATGGTAAATGGGAGTGTTTTCTTAATTTCTCTTTCAGATTTTTCATCATTAGTGTATAGGAATGCAAGAGATTTCTGTGCATTAATTTTGTATCCTGCTACTTTACCAAATTCATTGATTAGCCCTAGTAGCTTTCTGGTAGCATCTTTAGGATTCTCTACATATAGTATCATGTCACCTACAAACAGTGACAGATTGACTTCTTCTATTCCAATTTGGATTCCTTTTATTTCTTTTTCTTCTCTGATTGCTGTGGCTAAAACTCCCAAAACTATGTTTAACAATAGTGGTGAGAAAGGTTTCAGTTTTTCACCATTGAGAACAATGTTGGTTGTGGGTTTGTCATATATGGCCTTTATTATGTTGAGGTAAGTTCCCTCTATGCCTACTTTCTGGAGGGTTTTTATCATAACTGGGTGTTGAATTTTGTTGAAAGCTCTTTCTGCATCTATTGAGATGATCATATGGTTTTTATCCTTCAGTGAGTTAATATGGTGTATCACATTGATACATATAGTATCATGTCACCTACAAACAGTGACAGATTGACTTCTTCTATTCCAATTTGGATTCCTTTTATTTCTTTTTCTTCTCTGATTGCTGTGGCTAAAACTCCCAAAACTATGTTTAACAATAGTGGTGAGAAAGGTTTCAGTTTTTCACCATTGAGAACAATGTTGGTTGTGGGTTTGTCATATATGGCCTTTATTATGTTGAGGTAAGTTCCCTCTATGCCTACTTTCTGGAGGGTTTTTATCATAACTGGGTGTTGAATTTTGTTGAAAGCTCTTTCTGCATCTATTGAGATGATCATATGGTTTTTATCCTTCAGTGAGTTAATATGGTGTATCACATTGATTAATTTGCATATATTGAAGAATCCTTGTATTCCTGGGATAAATTCCACTTGATCATGTTGTAGGACCCTTTTAATGTGCTGTTGGATTCTGTTTCTAGTATTTTGTTGAGGATTTTTGCATCTATGTTCATCAGTGATATTGTCCTGTAGTTTTTTTTTTTTTTGTGACAGCTTTGTCTGTTTCGGAAACAGGGTGATGGTAGCCTTGTAGAATGAGTTGGGGAGGGCTCCTCCCTCTGCTATATTTTGGAAGAGTTTGAGAAGGATAGCTGTTAGCTCTTCTCTGAATGTTTGATGGAATTCGCCTGTGGAGCCATCTGGTCCTGGGCTTTTGTTTGTTGGAAGATTTTTAAACACAGTTTCAATTTCAGTGCTTGTGATTGGTCAGTTTATATTTTCTATTTCTGCCTGGTTCACTCTCAGAAGGTTGTGCTTTTCCAATAATTTGCCCATTTCTTCCAGGTTGTCCATTTTATTGGCATATAGTTGCTTGCAGTAATCTCTCATGATCCTTTGTATTTCTGCAGTGTCAGTTGTTACTTCTTTTTTATTTCTAATTCTATTGATTTTGTCTTCTTTTTTTTCTTGATGAGTCTGGCTAATGGTTTATCAATTTTGTCTAACCTCTCAAAGAACAAGCTTTTAGCTTTATTATTCTTTGCTATTGTTTCCTTCATTTGTTTTTCATTTATTTCTGATCTGATCTTTATGATTTCTTTCCTTCTGCTAACTTTGGGGTTTTTTTGTTCTTCTTTCTCTAATAGCTTTAGGTGTAAAGTTAGATTGTTTATTTGAGATGTTTCTCATTTCTTGAGGTAGGATTGTATTGCTATAAACGTCCCTCTTAGAACTGCTTTTGCTGAATCCCATAGATTTTGGGTCGTCGTGTTTTCATTGTCATTTGTTTCTAAGTATTTTTTGGTTCCCTCTTTGATTTCTTCAGTGATCTCCTGGTTATTAAGTAGTGTATTGTTTAGCCTCCATGTGTTTGTATTTTTTACCGATTTTTCCTGTAATTCAGATATAGTCTCATAGCATTGTTGTCAGAAAATATACTTGATATGACTTGAATTTTCTTAAATTTACCAAGGCCTGATTTGTGACCCAAGATATGATCTATCCTGGAGAATGTTTCATGTTGATAGTTTGATTAGTATGTGTCTTGGCTTGTTTCTCCTTGGATTTATCCTGTATGGGACTCTCTGTGCTTCCTGGACTTGATTGACTATTTCCTTTCCCATATTAGGGAAGTTTTCTACTATAATCTCTTCAAATATTTTCTCAGTCCCTTTCTTTTTCTCTTCTTCTTCTGGGACCCCTATAATTCGAATGTTGGTGCATTTAATGTCCCAGAGGTCTCTAAGATTGACCTCAATTCTTTTCATTCTTTTTTCTTTATTCTGCTCTGCAGTTGTTATTTCCACTATTTTATCTTCCAGGTCACTTACCTGTTCTTTTGCCTCAGTTATTCTGCTATTGATTCCTTCTAGAGAATTTTTAATTTCATTTATTGTGTTGTTCATCATTGTTTGTTTGCTCTTAGTTCTTCTAGGTCCTTGTTAAACGTTTCTTGTATCTTCTCCATGCTATTTCCAAGAGTTTGGATCATCTTTACTGTCATTATTCTGAATTCTTTTTCAGGTAGACTGCCTATTTTCTCTTCATTTGTTTGGTCTGGTGGGTTTTTACCTCTCTCCTTCATCTGCTGTGTATTTCTCTGTCTTCTCATTTGGCTTACTTACTGTGTTTGGGGTCTCCTTTTCACAGGCTGCAGGTTCATAGTTCCTATTGTTTTTGGTGTCTGCCCCCAGGGGGTAAGGTTGGTTCAGTGGGTTGTTTAGGCTTTCTGGTAGAGGGGACTAGTGCCTGTGTTCTGGTACATGAGACTGGATCTTGTCTTTCTGGTGGGCAGGATCTCATCCGGTTTTTTGTTTTGGGGTGTCTGTGACCTTATTATGATTTTAGGCAACCTCTCTGTTAATGTGTGGGGTTGTGTTCCTGTCTTGCTAGTTGTTTGGCATAGGGTGTCCAGCACTGTAGCTTGCTGCTCATTGAGTGGAGCTGGGTCTTAGCGTTCAGATGGAGATCTCTTGGAGAGCTTTCACCATTTGATATTATGTGGAGCCAGGAGGTCTCTGGTGGACCAATGTCCTGAACTCAGCTCTCCCACCTCAGAGTCACTGGCCTGACACCTGGCCAGAGCATGAAGACCCTGTCAGCCACACAGCTTTGGGGAAGTCTGAGGTCTTCTGCCAGCATTCAGCAGGTATTTTGTAGGGGTTGTTCCACCTGTAGATGTATTTCTGATGTATTTGTGGGGAGGAAGATGATTGCCACATCTTACTCCTCCGCCATCTTGAAGGTCTCCCTCTCTGAGATTTCTTTAGAGCTAAGTTCTGTAGGTCAGAAATACAGCAAGGCCTGGCTAGGTTCTCTCCTCAGAGTATTGCAAGGTACAACTCTGGAGGCTGGGAAGTCCGAAATGAAGACATTCAGTGCCTGGTAAGAACTCACTTCTTGCTTTGTCCTCATGTAGTGGAAGGAGCCAACTTCAGTAGTCTTATGATGGAAACTGTATAGGTGGGTTTATGTTTATTTATAGACTCTATATGTGAATAATTAATAAGGGCTCCCAACTAAGCATGTTCAGTATTTTGACCACACACATTTAATTAATTTATTTTTAATTGAACTATAGATTTACAATGTTGTGTTAATTTCTGTTATATAGCAAAGTGATTCAATTATACATATATATCCTTTTTAAAATATTCTTTTCCATTATGGTTCATCATAGGATACTGAATATAGTTCCCTGTGCTATACAGTAGAGTCTTGTTATTTATTCATTCTATATATATTAGCTTACACCTGCTAATTCCAAACTCCTACTCCATCCCTCCTCCACCCCCTTCCCCTTGGCAACCACAAATCTGTTCTCTATGTCTGCAAGTCTGTTTTTGTTTTGTAGATAGCTTCATTTGTGTCATATTTTAGATTCCACATATAAGTGATATCATATGGTATTTGTCTTTCTCTTTCTGACTTACTTCACTTATTATGGTCATCCCTAGTTCCATCCATGTTGCTGCAAATGGCATTATTGGGTTCTTTCTATGCTGAGTAGTATTCCATTGCATATATATACCACAGCTTCTTTATCCATTCATCTGTTGATGGACATTTATGTTGTTTCCATGTCTTGGCTATTGTGAATAGTGCTGCTATGCACATAGGATACATGTATCTTTTTGAATTTTAGTTTTGTTTGGATTTTTGCCCAGGAGTGGGATTGCTGGATCATATGGTAATTCTATTTTTATTTTTTTGAGGAACCTCCATACTGTTTTCCATAATGGCTGCACCAATTTACATTCCCACAAACAGTGTAGGAGAGTTCCCTTTTCTCCACATCCTCTCCAGCACTTGTTAACTGTAGACTTTTTAGTGATGGCCATTCAGACCAGTGTGAGGTGGTACTTCATTCTAGATTTTTTGTTTGTTCTTCTAAAATTTTTATTGCAGTATAGTTGCTCTACAGTGTTGTGTTAGTTTCTACTGTATAGCAAACTGAAGCAGATATACATATACATATATCCCCTGTTTTTTGGATTTCCTTCCCATTTAGGTCACCACAGAGCATTGAGTAGAATTCCCTGTGCTATACAGTAGGTTCTCATTCATTATCTACTTTATACATAGTATCAGTAGTGTATATATGTCAATCCCAATCTCCCAATTCATCCCACCACCCCTCTTCCCCCCTGCTATCCATACGTTTGTTCTCTACGTGTGTCTCTACTTCTGCTTTTTAAATAAGATCGTCTATACCAATTTTTTCAGATTCCACATATATGTGCTAATATATGATATTTGTTTTTCTGACTTACTTCACTCTGTATGACAGACTCTAGGTCCATCCATATCTCTACAAATGACCCAATTTTGTTCCTTTTTATGGCTGAGTAATATTCTATTGTACATATGTACCACATCTTCTTTATTCATTCCTCTGTTGATGGACATCATAAAATCTACAAACAATAAATGTTGGAGACAGTGTGGAGAAAAGGGAACCCTCCTACACTGCTGGTGGGAATGTAAATTGATACAACCACTATGGAGAACTATAGAGGTTCCTTAAAAAACTAAATATAGAACTATCATGTAACCCAGCAATCTCACTACTGGGCATATACTCAGAGAAAACCATAATTCAAAAAGACACATGCACCTCAATGTTAATTGCAGCACTATTTACAATAGCCAGGACATGGAAGCAGCCTCATTGTAGTTTTGATTTGCATTTCTCTAATAATTAGCAATGTTGAGCATCTTTTCATGTGACTATTGGCTATCTGTATTTCTTCTTTGGACAAATGTCTATTTAGGTCTTCTGCCCATTTTTTTGATTGGGTTGTTTGTTTTGTTGTTGAGTTGTAGGTGCTGTTTGTATATTTTGGAAATTAAGCCCTTGTTGGTCGCATCGTTTGCAAATATTTTCTCCCATTCCATAGGTTGTCTTTTTGTTTTGTTTATGGTTTCCTTTGCCATACAAAAGCTTGTCCGTTTGATTAGGTCCCATTTGTTTATTTTTGTTTTTACTTCTATTGCCTTGGGAGAGTGACCTAAGAAAATATTGGTACAATTTATATCAGAGAATGTTTTGCCTAAGATCACTTCTAGAGAGCTTTATGGTGTCATGCCTTATGTTTAAGTCTTTAAACCATTTTGAGTTAATTTTTGTGTATGGTGTGAGGCTGTGTTCTAACTTTACTGGTTTACATGCGAATGTCCAACTTTCCCAACACCACTTGCTGAAGAGACTGTTTTCTTCCCATTGTATATCCTGGCCTCCTTTGTCAAAGATTAATTGACCATAGGTGTGTGGGTTTATTTCTGGGCTCTCTATACCATGCCATTTTGATTACTATAGCTTTGTAGCATTGTCTGAAATCTGGGAGGGTTATGCCTCTTACTTTGTTCTTTTTCTTTAGGATTGCTTTGGAAATTCTGTTGTTGTTTTTTAAAGGAATTTTTCCTGTGATTGATATCTATTCTCATAGGATTCTGGTCAGAAAAGATGCTTGATACTATTTCAGTTTTCTTAGATTTACCAAGGCTTGATTTGTGACCCAGGATGTGATCTATCCTGGAGACTGTTCCCTGTGCACTTGAGACGAAAGTGTATTCTGCTGCATTTGGATGGAATGTCCTGAAGATATCTATTAAGTCCACTGGTCTAATGTGTCATTTTAGGCTTTCTTCTGCTCCTGTTTTTTTTATACAGCAGGTCCTTATTAGTCATCAATTTTACACACATCAGTGTATACATGTCAATCCCAATCTCTCAATTCATCACATCCCCACCCCCACCCGCCCACGGCTTTCCCATCTTGGTGTCCATACGTTTGTTCTCTACATCTGTGTCTCAATTTCTGCCCTGCAAACTGGTTCATCTGTACCATTTTTCTAAGTTACACATATATGCGTTAACATATGATATTTGTTTTTCTCTTTCTGACTTACTTCATTCTGTATGACAGTCTCTAGATCCATCCACGTCTCAACAAATGACCCAATTTCGTTCCTTTTTATGGCTGAGTGATATTCCATTGTATATATGCACCACATCTTCTTTATTCATTCATCTGTCAATGGGCATTTAGGTTGCTTCCATACCTGGCTATTGTAAATAGTGCTGCAATGAACGTTGGGGTGAATGTGTCTTTTTGAATTATGGTTTTCTCTGGGTATACGCCCAGTAGTGGGATTGCTGGATCATATGGTAATTCTATTCTTAGTTTTTTAAGGAACCTCCATACTGTTCTCTATAGTGGCTGTATCAGTTTACACTCCCACCAACACTGCAAGAGGGTACCCTTTTCTCCACACCCTCGTCAGCATTTGTTGTTTGCAGATTTTCTGATAAAGCCCATTCTAACTGGAGTGAGGTGATACATCATTGTAGTTGTGATTTGCATTTCTCTAATAATTAGTGATGTTAGCAGCTTCTCATGTGCTTCTTAAAATTTTTAAGATTTTTCATTCTAGTTCTGTAAATATTGCCATTGGTAATTTGACAGGGATTGCATTGAATCTGTAGATTGCTTTGTGTAGTACAGTCATTTTCACAATATTGATTCTTCTAATCCAAGAACATGGTATATATCTCCATCTGTTTGTATCATCTTTAATTTCTTTCATCAGTGCCTTATATTTTTCTGCATACAGGTCTTTTTTCTCCCTGGTAGGTTTATTCCTAGGTATTTTATTCTTTTAGTTGCAGTGGTAAATGGGAGTGTTTCCTTAATTTCTCTTTCAGATTTTTCTTCGTTAGTGTATAGGAATGCAAGAGATTTCTGTGCATTAATTTTGTATCCTGCAACTTTACCAAATTCACTGATTAGCTCTAGTAGTTTTCTGGTGGCATTTTTAGGATTCTCTATGTATAGTATCATGTCATCTGCAAACAGTGATACTTTTACTTCTTCTTTTCCAATTTGTATTCCTTTTATTTCTTTTGCTTCTCTGATTGCTGTGGCTAGGACTTCGAAAACTATGTTGAATAATAGTGGTAAAAGTGGACATCCTTCTCTCGTTCCTATCTTAGAGGAAATGCTTTCAGTTTTTCACTATTGAGAATGATGTTTGCTGAGGGTGTGTCATATATGGCCTTTATTATGTTCGGGTAGGTTCCCTCTATGCCCACCTTCTGGAGAGTTTTTATCTTAAATGGGTGTTGCACTTTGTCAAAATATTTTTCTGCATCTATTGAGATGATCATATGGTTTTTATTCTTCAATTTGTTAATATGGTGTATCACATTGATTGATTTGCCTATATTGAAGAATCCTTGCATCCTGGGATAACTCCCACTTGATCATGGTGTATGATCCTTTTAATGTGTTGTTGGATTCTGTTTGCTAGTATTTTGTTGAGGATTTTTGCATCTATATTCATCAGTGATATTGGTCTGTAATTTTCTTTTCCTGTAGGATTTTTGTCTGGTTTTGGTATCAGGGTGACGGTGGCCTCATAGAATGAGTTTGAGAGTGTTCCACCCTCTGCAATTTTTTGGAAGAGTTTGAGAAGGATGGATGTTGGCTCTTCTATAAATGTTTGATAGAATTCCCCTGTGAAGCCATCTGGTCCTGGACTTTTGTTTGTTGGAAGATTTTTAAACACAGTTTCAACTTCATTACTTGTAAATGGTATGTTCATATTTTCTATCGCTTCCTGGTTCAGTCTTGGAAGATTATACCTTTCTAAGAATTTGTCCATTTCTTCCAGGTTGTCCATTTTATTGGCACAGAGTTGCTTGTAGTTGTCTCTTAGGATGCTTTGTATTTCTGCGGTGTCTGTTGTAACTTCTCCTTTTTCATTTCTAATTCTATTGATTTGAGACCTCTCCCTATTTTTCTTCATGAGTCTGACTAATGGTTTATCAATTTTGTTTATCTTCTCAGAGAACCAGCTTTTAGTTATATTGATCTTTGCTATTGTTTTTTTGTTTCTATTTCATTTATTTCTGCTCTGATTTTTATGATTTCTTTCCTTCTGCTAACTTTGGGTTTTGTTTGTTCTTCTTTCTCTACTTCCTTTAGGTGTAAGGTTAGATTATTTATTTGAGATTTTTCTTCTTTCTTGTGGTAGGCTTGTATAGCTATAAACTTCCCTCTTAGAACTGATTTTGCTGCATCCCATAGGTTTTGGATGGTCCTGTTTTCATTGTCATTTATCTCTAGGTATTTTTTGATTTCCACTTTGATTTCTTCAGTGATCTCTTGGTTATTTAGTAACGTATTGTTTAGCCTCCATGTATTTGTATTTTTAACGTTTTTTCCCCTGTAATTCATTTCTAATCTCATAGCGTTGTGGTCAGAAAAGAGGCTTGATATGATTTCAATTTTCTTAAACTTACTGAGGTATGATTTGTGACCCAAGATGTGATCTGTCCTGGAAATGTTCCGTGCGCACTTGAGAAGAAAGTGTAATCTGCTGTTTATGTATGGAATGTCCGATAAATATCAATTAAATATATCTGGTCTTTTGTGTCATTTAAAGCTACTGTTTCCTTATTTATTTTCATTTTGGATGATCTGTCAATTTGTGTAAATAAGGTGTTAAAGTCCCCCACTATTATTGTGTTATTGTCGATTTCCTCTTTTACAGCTGTTAGCAGTTGCCTTATGTATTGAGGTGCTCCTATGTTGGGTGCATATATATTTATAATTGTTATGTCTTCTTCTTGGGTTGATCCCTTGATCATTATGTAGTGTCCTTCCTTGTCTCTAGTAACATTCTTTATTTTAGTCTATTTTATCTGGTGTGAGTATTGCTACTCCAGCTTTCTTTTGATTTCCATTTGCATGGAATATCTTTTTCCATCCCCTCACTTTCAGTCTGTGTCCCTAGGTCTGAAGTGGGTCTCTTGTAGACAGCATATATATGGGTCTTATTTTTGTATCCATTCAGCAAGCTTGTGTCTTTTGGTTGGAGCACTTAATCCATTCAGGTTTAACATAATTATTGATATGTATGTTCCTATAACCATTTTCTTAATTGTTTTTTTTTAGGTGCTTGTCTTCTCTTGTGTTTCCCACTTAGAGAAGTTCCTTTAGCATTTGTTGTAGACCTGGTTTGGTGGTGCTGAATTCTCTTACCTTTTGCTTGTCTGTTAAGCTTTTGATTTCTCCCTCGAATCTGAATGAGATCCTTGCCGGGTAGAGTAATCTTGGTTGTACGTACTTCCCTTTCCTCACTTTAAGTATATCATGCCAGTCCCTTCTGGCTTCTAGAGTTTCTGCTGAGAAATCAGCTGTTAACCTTATGGGAGTTCCCTTGTATGTTATTTGTCATTTTTCCCTTGCTGTTTTCAATAACTTTTCCTTGTGTTTAATTTTTGCCAGTTTGATTACTATGTGTCTCAGTGTGTTTCTCCTTGGGTTTATCCTGTATGGGACTCTCTGAGCTTCCTGGACTTGGGTGGCTATTTCCTTTCCAATGTTAGGGAAGTTTTCAATTATGGTCTCTTCAAATATTTTCTCTGGTCATTTCTCTCTCTCTTCTCCTTCTGGGACCGCTATAATGTGAATGTTGTTGCGTTTAATGTTGTCCCAGAAGTCTCTTAGGCTGTCTTCATTTCTTTTCATTCTTTTTTCTTTATTCTGTTCCACAGAAGTGAATTTCACCATTCTGTCTTCCAGGTCACTTATCCGTTCTGCTGCCTGTTATTCTGCTATTGATTCCTTCTAGTGTAGTTTTCATTTCAGTTATTGTATTGTTCATCTCTGTTTGTTTGTCTTTAATTCTTCTAGGTCTTTGTTAAACATTTCTTCCACCTTCTTGATCTTTGCCTCCATTGTTATTCCGAGGTCCTGGATCATCTTCACTATCATTATTCTGAATTCTTTTTCTGGAAGGTTCCCTATCTCCACTTCATTTAGTTGTTTTCCTGGGATTTTTTCTTGTTCCTTCATCTGGTACATAGCCCTCTGCGTTTTCATCTTTCTCTCTTTCTATGAATGTGGTTTTTCTTCCACAGGCTGCAGGATGGTAGTTCTTGTTGCTTCTGCTGTCTGCCATGTGGTGGATAAGGCTATCTAAGAGGCTTGTGCAGGTTTCCTGATGGGAGGGACTGGTGGAGGGTAGAGCTGGTTGTTGCTCTGGTTGACAGAGCTCTGTAATACTTTATTCCGTTTGACCTCTGATGGGTGGGGCCAGGTTCCCGCCCTGTTGGTTGTTTGGCGTGAGGCAACTCAACCCTGGATCCTACCTGGGCTCTTTGGTGGGGCTAGTGGCAGACTCTGGGAGGGCTCAAGCGAAGGAGTACTTCCCAGAACTTCTGCTGCCAGTGTCCTTGTCCCCGCGGGAGCCACAGCCACCACCAGCCTCTGCAGGAGACCCTCCAACACTAGCAGGTAGGTCTGGTTCAATCTCCCCTGGGGTCACTGCTCCTTACCCTGAGTCCTGATGTACACACTACTTTGTGTGTGCCCTCCAAGAGTGGAGTCTCTTTTCCCCCCAGTCCTGTCAAAGTCCTGAAATCAAATCCCATTAGCCTTCAAAGTCTGATTCTCTAGGAATTCCTCCTCCCGTTGCCAGAGCCCCAGGTTGGGAAGCCTCACGTGGGGCTCAGAACCTTCACTCCAGTGGGTGGACTTCTGTGGTACAAGTGTTCTCCAGTCTGTGAGTCACCGACCCAGCAATTATGGGATTTGATTTTGCTGTGATTGCACCCCTCCTACCATCTCATTGTGGCTTCTCCTTTGTCTTTGGTTGTGGGGTATCTTTTTTGGTGAGTTCCAGTGTCTTCCTGTCGATGATTGTCCAGCAGCTAGTTGTGATTCTGGTGTTCTCACAAGAGTAAGTGAGAGGACGTCCTACCACTCTGCCATCTTTGTTCAGCTCCAAGTCTTTCTTCTTTAAAGTGGCCATTATTTCTTAAATTGTTTTTCTGCACTTTTCTCTTCTTTCTTTTGGTGGCTCCTTTTATGTATGTTGTATACTTGATGGTGTTCCACAGTTCCCCGAGACTCTGGTAATTTGTTTTCATTCTTTTTGCTTTCTGTCCTTATGACTGACTAATCTCTATTGATCTATCTTCAAGTACATTTATTCTTTTCTCTGCCAACACAGATCTGCTGTTGAACTTCCCTAGTGAATTTTTCTTTTCTGACATTTTCAACTCCCTGAATTTCCATTAAAATTTTTTTTCTTTTTATTGATATTCTTTATTTAATGAAGTATTGTCAGCATTCCTTCCTTTACTTATTTGAAGTTTCCTTTAGTTATTTAAGCATGTTTATAATAGCTGATCAAAGTCTTTGTCTGTAGGTCTAATACCTGGGTCCTCTTAGAAACAGTTTCTATTGACTAGTTTTCTTCCTTTGTAGGGGTTATACTTTCCTTTTTCTTTGCATCTCTTGTACTTTTTGTTGAAAACTTGACATTTTAGATAATATATTGTAGCATCTCTGGATTGCAATTCACTCCCTATCCCAGGGGTTTGTTTTTGTTCTGTTTGTTAATTGCTTAGTGATTTACCTGGTCTAATTCTATAGAGGTTATCTCCCCTACAGTGTGAAGCTACTTATGTCTCTGCTCATTGTTTTTACATTTATGCTTTGCTTCCTAGAGGTCACCACTGGTTCAGCACAACTTAGTGGTCATCCAATGACTGGCCAGAAGTTGCACTTCAATATTTTGAGCTAGTAAGTTTTCCACTCGTTGATGATGCATCAAAGTGTAGTTTAGGGACTGCACTCAAAGTTTACTTAGCCTCCAAGTTTGCTCCAACTCTTACTTTCTGAGTAAACAGGCCTCATATTCAACTAGAGATGGGTATTTAGCTAGGGTTCTTTCTGATCTCTCTTGAGCATGTGTGCAGCCTTCTACAAGCCCGCCAGCTTCCAAACCACCAGGAATATGTAAAATTTTATCAATGGCCATCATGACTCTCTAATTCTGATTTCTATTATATTTCTGGCTGGTATGCTAGTATGTTGCTTGCCACAAACAGTGGCATGACCTCAGTCAAGCTATGAGATTGGCCTTCCTGGATGTTTGCTCTTGTTCTTGGATTATTCCACTGTATTGACAAAACTCCTGGGAATGAGTTTTTCTACATTCCAATCTAAATCAAATCACCCCCCTCTGGCAGCAAGGTTGCTGGTCCTTATGGACTGTCCCACCCTAGTAGAACTACTACATTATGGAACAGGATTGGCAGAATGAAAGCAGGCCTAGACCAAAATTCCACAAACTCCCAACTATTCCTCTTGAGGTTCAGTAGTTTTTCCTGAATAATGTTTCTCAATTTATTATATATCTTTTTTCAATTTCTAGAATCTGAAGTAGTTGTTTTGACAATTTTGTCCAGTTTTATTGTTTCTTTTTGGTGAGATGATTTGCTAAACTTCTCATTCAGCCATTCTACAAGTCCTACCCTATCTAGCAAGTAATTTTTAAAAAGTTGCTAAACTTTTCTTAAACTTTTTTTTTTACCATATTTGAGATGTCAAAACTAAGTATATGCTTTCTAACATCTTCTGAAAATCCTACAGATAGGATAATAAAGAAGGTCAAAGAGAATAATCATATAATAGTAAGGTCAAAGAGAATAAGCATATAATAGTATTAAGGATTGGAAAGGAATTCATCTGTGGACCAGAGGTTTTAACAATATTTATAAGGAAGAAAGCTATTAGGATAATATTGACATATAAACCAGAGCATAGAAAAGAAACAGTATAATTATGATGGTTTGAAAGGGCAATACATAGTAGTCACAATTCATCTTCTTGGCTAAAAATGTGAAGATACCTTGTGCAATTGACTGGGTATTTATTTCCCCCCCAAAATTTATACTTTGAAAACTTAATTCCCAGTGTGATGGTACAGGAATAGGGCCTTTGGGAGATTATGTCATGAGGCTAGAGTCCTAATAAATGGTGCCTTAACAAAACAGTCCTAATAAATTAGTGCCTTAACAAAATAGACCCCCAAAAGCTCCCTTCTCCTTTCTGCCATGTGCACAAAGAGCAAGAAGACAGTTATCTATATACCAAAAGTGGGTTCTCACCAGACATAGAAGCTGCTGGTGCCTTAATCTTGGACTTCTCAGCCTCCAGAACTGGCAGAAATAAATTTCTGTTGTTTATAAGCTAGCTAGTCAATGGTATTCTATCATAGAAGCCTGAACTAAGACACTTTGTTAGATCCTGATTCTATTCTATGGGAGAAACTCCCTTGTTTCTAGTCCTCTGGGGCTTGTGACTTTGCCTTCTGAGACAAATTTCCTTATCTATTTTCTTCTAGGCCACATCTGAAGTTGGAATTGGAAAGTGGGCCTCTTTGGAGGTTGTATAAATTTCACAGCCTGCTTTCTAATGCAAGTTTGGGGGCTGGTGGTTGTTTTATAGACTGAAAAATTACTGGCATTTTCAGGCCAGATTTGTGGTTTTGTTGAGAATACAATTCCATCAAAATTTAGTAAGTTTTCAATCTATTTACTACCAGTTGGTTCCATGTCAAAATTTCTTCTTGTCATGGTTCTTAAGCCTTCCAACTCTCTTATTTATTCACTTCTGTGCTTAGCAAATTTAATTCTCCGTTATTTTAATGGTGGCTATTTTAAGGTCATCTAAAACAACAGGCTGGATTAGGAAGGCATCACATCTACAGGGCCACCACAGTCCATATGAAAAGTCTTAATGAGCAATTTTTGAAAATGGTACTGACCAAAGGCTCTGCTTTATGAGGCATAGTTGCAGTTGACTTTCCCAGCTTTGAGGGTCCAAATTATTAGATGTTATATTAGTTTTAATTGTAAGCCACAGTCAGAGAATGTGACTCCCTTAGCTTTCATTTTTACTTGTAAATGGGTTAATTCTTGCCTGATATATCTCTCATGATACCTTGCTAAAAGCAGCATGGAACAGCTAACACATAAACACACACCAACATTCTATATTTTTGTTTTGTTTTGTTTTTTGGACCACTTCCTTTAGAAAGCTATGGGTACAACAAGCACATGGTCTGCTCTCCACGTTATCAGCAGTAACAGGTTCACCAAATATTCTTCTATGACATTACAAATGTAACCACCTTTCTAACCTTCCATTATATGTTTCCTTGCTGCATAGTGACTGATTAATCAATGTCACATATTTTAGGTTTTCGTTATGGCAGTACTCTACTCTTGGTAGCAGTTTTTGTATCACTTAAGGTAAAGTATAAGCTGCTATAATAAAAAGGCACAAAATAAAGTTACTCAAATGAGATAGGGATTTTTCTCTCACCTAACAGTCCAGAGCAAGACATCTCTTCTTCACGAGGTCATCCAGAGACACAGGCTATATAATTCCTTAGGAAGATGCCCCATCTATACGGTGGGACCTTGTTAGCCAGCACTATAATTGTGATCCAGCTTACAAAAAGAGGAAAGAGAAAATGGTTGGCAAGTATTTTCATTCTTAAAAGACTTGAATGGATATTTCACACTTTTATTAGATACCCTTGGCCTGACATTGGTCAAATGGCCATATCTACTTCAAGGGAGACTGGGAAATGACAGTTAATTCCAGTTAGGTATTCATGGGCACAGCTAAAACTTGGTGATTCCATTGTTAAGAGTAATGTGTTGGATAGATGTTGGGAAACAGCAAACTATCACAGTGGGTTTGAGAAGGTTGATTACCACTTAACATGATATACTGTTGATTTTTTTTTTAAAGAAGCACATACACATTAGTTTTATAATAATTACTTTAAAGAAGATGTTTTTAAAATAATAGCTATTTCAGGCCAGGCCTACACCCTAGGCAACTGACTCTGGAAGAGAAAACTGTGTAGAATTTTATAAACTTTAAAAAAATTATATGATTTAGGTGTACAGAATTTTAATTTAATGTTAATATATACTACAAAGTGATCACCATCACAAGTCTAGTTGCCATCCATCACCATACAGTTGATCCCCTTCACCCACCTCCCAATCCCCTTTCCCTTTGGTAACTGATAATTTGTTCTCTGTATCTATGAGTTGTTTTTGTTTTATTTTGCTTGCTCATTGTTTCTTTTTGGTTCCACATATGAGTGAAATCATATGGTATCTGTGTTTGTCTGACTTATTTCACTTAATACATTCAAGGTCCATCCATGTTGTCTCAAATGGCAGAATTTCATTCTTTTATGGCTGAATAGTATTCCATTGTGTATATATAAATATACACCATATCTTCTTTATCCATTCATCCATCGATGGATACTTTGGTTTTTTCCATATCTTGGCTATTGTAAATAATGCTGCAATGAACATAGGGGATATATTTTTCAAATTAGTGTTTTCATATTCTTCAGATATATACCTAGAAGTGGATTAGTGGGGTCATACAGTAGTTATATTCATAATCTTTTGAGGAATCTCCATACTGTTTTCCATAGTAGCTGCACCAATCTACAGTCCCACCAACAGTGTACAAGAGTTCCCTTTTCTCCACATCCTCTCCAACATTTGTTATTTCTTGTCTTTTTGATAATAGCCATTCTATTGGTATGAGGTGATACTTCATTGTGGTTTTGATATGCATTTCCCTAATAATTAGTAATGTTGAACATCTTTCCATGTGCCGGTTGGTCATCTGTATGTCTTCTTTGGAAAAATGTCAATTCAGGTCCTCTGCCTATTTTAAAATCATGTTGTTTGCCTTTTTTGTTGAATTGTATGAATTCTTCATATATTTTGGATATTAACCCCTTATCAAATATATGATTTACAAAGATCTTCTCTAAGTAGATTGTGGAGGCAGGTCCACAAAAACATTGCTAAGATTGATGTCAAAGAAGATACTGCCTGTTTTCTTCCAGGAATTTTATGATTTTAGGTCTTACATTCAATACTTTAATTCATTTTGCATTAATTCTTGTATGTAGTGTAAGATAGTGATCCAGTTTTCCCAACACTATTTATTGAAAAGGCTGTCTTTTTGTCATTGTATATTCTTACTTCCCTTGTTGTAAATTAATTGTCCATATATGTGTGGATTTATATCTGGACTCTCTATTCTGTTCCATTGATCTGTGTGTCTGTTTCTGTGAGAGTACCATATTGTTTTGATTATTGTAGCTTTGTAGTATAGCTTGAAATCAGGGAGCATGATGCCTCCTGTTTTGTTCTTTATTCTCAAGATTGTTTTGGCTATTTGGGTCTTTTGTGGTTCCACGCAGATTTTAGGATTATTTGTTCTAGTTCTGTGAAATATGCCATTGGAATTTTGATAGGGAGTACACTGAATCTGTAGACTGTTTTAGGTACTATGGACATTTTAACAATACTAATTCTTCCAATGCATAAACACAATACTTTTCCATTTATTTGTGTCTTCTTCAATTTCTTTCAGCAGTGTTGTATAGTTTTCAGTGAACATGTCCTTTATCTCCTTGCTTAAATTTATTCCTAGGTATTTTATTATTTTTGATGCAATTGTAAAAGGGATTGTTTTCTTAATTTCTCTTTCTGAAAGTTATTTATTAGTTTATGGGAAAATAAGAGATTTCTGTATATTGATATTGTATCCTGTGACTTTATTAAAGTCACTAGTTACAACATTTTTTTTTTTTTTTGGTGGACTGTTTAGGGTTTTCTATATATAGTATCATGCCATAGGCAAAGAGAGAAAGTTTTACTTCTTCCTTTCCAATTTGGATTCCTTTATTTCTTTCTCTTACCTAATTGCTATGGCTAGAACCTCCACTACAAGGTTGAATAAAAGTAGTGATAGTGGGTATCCTTGTCTTGGTCCTGATCTTAGAGGAAATGCTTTCAGCTTTTCACAGTTGAGTATGTTGGCTGTGGATTTGTCACATATGGTCTTTATAATGCCAAGGTATGTACCCGCTATACCCACTTTGTTGAGTGTTTTTTATTTTTAATCATAAATGGATGTTGAATTTTGTCAAATGTTTTTTCTACATCTATTGAGATGATATGATTTTTATTCTTCATTTTGTTAATGTGATGTACCATGTTGATTGATTTGCAGATGTTGAGCCATTCTTGCATCCTTAGAATAAATCCCACTTGGTCATGGTGTATGATTGTTTTAATGTATTGTTGGACTTGGTTTATTAATATTTTGTTGAGGATTTTTGCATCTATGTTCAGCAAGGATATTGGCCTGTAATTTTCTTTTTTGGTCATTGTCCTTGTCCTTTTGGTATCAGGGTAATGCTTGCTTTGTAAAATGTACTTGGATGTGTTCCTTCCTCTTCAATTTTTTTGGAACAGATTGAGGATAGATGTTAACTCTTCTTTGAGTGTTTTGTGGAATTCACCAGTGAAGTCATCTGGTCCGGGGATTTTCTTTGTTGGGAGAATTTTTATTACTGTTTCAACCTCCTTACTAGTAATCAATCTATTCATATTTTCTATTTATTCCTGAGTCTTGGAAGATTGTACATTTATAGGAGTTTATCTATTTCTTCTAGGTTATCCAATTTTTTGACATGAACTTGTTTATAGTAGTCTCTTATGATTCCTTGTATTTCTGCAGTATCAGTTGTAACTTCTTTCATCTCTAACTTTATTTATTTAAATCCTCTCTTTTTCTTGGTCTGTCTAGCTAAAGATTTGTCAATTTTTTCCCCAAAGAATCAGCTCTTAATTTAATCAATTTTTTCTACAGTTCTTTTTAATTTTTGAATTTTATTTGTTTTATACAGCAGGTTCTTATTAGTCATCAATTTTATACACATCAGTGTATACATGTCAATCTCAATCACCCAATTATAGATTTTTAAAGTTTCTATTTTATTTATTTCTGCCCTGATCTTCATTATTTTTTCCTTCTACTAATCTTGGGTTTCATTTGTTCATCTTGTAGTTCCTTTAGGCGTAAGGTCAGGTTAATTATTTGAGATGTTTGTTGTTTCCTGAGGTAGGCTTGTATTGCTATAAACTTCCGTCTTAGAACTACATTTGCTGTGTCCTATAGATTTTTGGTCATTGTGTTTCTATTTTCATTGACTCCAGGCATTTAAAAAATATTTCCTCTTTTGTTTCTTCAGTGACCCATTGTTTAGCCTCCACATGTTTTGTTTTGCTTTATTTTTGCATTTTTTCCTTGTAGTTGATTTCTAGTCTCATACTGTTGTTGGAAAAGATGCTTGATAGTATTTCAATTTTCTTAAGTTTATTGAGTCTTGTTTTGTGGCCTATCATGTGATTTATCCTGGAGAATATTCCATATGCACTTGAGAAGAATGTATTCTGCACATTTTGGGTGGGATGTTCTATATATCTATTAAGTCCATCTGATATCATGTGTCATTTAAGGTCAGTGTTTCATTATTGACATTCTGTCTGGTTGATCTGTACATTTTTGTTAGTGGAGTTAAAGTTGCCTGCTATTATCACACTACTCTCAATTTCTCCCCTTATGTCTGTTAATATTTGCTTTATATATTTAGGTGTTCCTGTGTTGGGTGCATATATATTTACAATTATTATATCTTATTGTTGGGTTGGTCCCTTTATCATTATGTAATGTCCTTGTCTCTTGTTACAGACTCTGTTTTAAGGTCTATTTTGTCTGATATAAGTATTGCTACCCCAGCTTTCTTTTCATTTCCATTTAAATGGAATATTTTTCCATCCCCTCACTTTCAGTTTATGTGTGTCTTTTGATCTAAGTGAGTCTCTTATAGGCAGCATTTATGTGGGTCTTGTTTTCTTGTATCCATTCAGCCACTCTATGGCTTTTGATTGGACCATTTAGTCCATTTACATTTAAAGTAATTTTTGACATCCTTATTGCCATTTTATTTGTTTTAGGATTGTTTTTGCTCTCTTTCCTTGTGATTTGATGACTATCTTTAGTGTTATGTATGGATTCCTTTCTCTTTCTGGTATATCTATTACACATTTTTGGTTTGTGATTACCATGAGGTTTATGTGTGTATCCCTGAACTACTTATTGTGGATGTAGACAATTTTACTACTGTCTTTTAACCTTCCAACTACCTTATAAATTGCAGATCTAGTCCCTTTACTGTATGTTTGCCTTTACTAATGATATTGTGTGTTTGTAATTTTCATATTTCTAGTTGTGGCCTTTTCTTTTCCACTTAGAGAGGTCTCTTTAACATTTCTTGTAAAGTTGGTTTAGTGGTACTGAACTCTTTTAGGTTTCTATTATGAAACTATTTATCTTTCTTTTAAATCTAAATGAAAGTCTTGCCAGTTAAAGTATACTTGGTTGTAGATTTTTTTTGCCTTTCATCATTTTAAATATCATGTCTCTCCATTATAGCCTGCAAAATTCCTGCTTAAAAGTCAGCTAAGAGTCTTATGGGAGTTCCCTTATTCATAACTAGTTGCTTTTTCCTTGTTGTTTCAAAAATTCTCTTTCATTTTTGCCATTTTGATTACAATTTGTCTTAGTGTAGATCTCTTTCGTTTCATTTTGTTTGAAACTCTCTGGACTTCCTGGACCTGGATATCTGTTTCCTTTTCCAGGTTAGGGAAGTTTACCATTATATATCTTCATAGAAGTTCTCTGTCCCTTTCTCTCTCTATATTCTCTTTATGCACCCTTATAATGCAAATGTTAGTACACATGATGTTGTCCCAGACATCTCTTAAACTATCCTCAGTTTTAAAAATTCT
The DNA here is from genome assembly GCF_003031525.2 of Neophocaena asiaeorientalis asiaeorientalis. NCBI lineage: Eukaryota > Metazoa > Chordata > Mammalia > Artiodactyla > Phocoenidae > Neophocaena > Neophocaena asiaeorientalis. Next base: position 2,926,517 of record NW_020174423.1, on the reverse strand, counting down.
TTTTTCTGTTCAGCTTGGGTGACTTCCACCACTCTGTCTTCCAGTTTGCTGATTCTTTCTTCTGTATCATCTAATCTACTGTTGACTTCTTCTAGTGTATTTTTTTTCACTTATTGTATTTTTTGGTTCTGTTAGATTCTTCTTCATAATTTCTCTTCTTTGAAAATCCCACTGTGTTTTCCATTCTTTTCCCAAGTTTGGTAGGCAATTTTATGATCATTACCTTGAACTCTATATTGGGTGGATTGCTTATCATCACCTCATATAGTTCTTTTTCTGAGGTTATGTCTTGTTCCTCCTTTTGGAAGATATTCCTCTGTCTCCTCATTTTTCCCAATCCTCTCTGTTTATTTCTATTTTTAGGTTGGTCAGTTATATTTCCCAATATTAGAGAAGTGGTCTTATGTAGAAGTGGTCCTATGGGGCCCAGCAGAATGCTCCCCTCTGGTCATCAGTTATATGTTCTAGAAGAGCCCATGATGTGGGCTGTGTGTGCCCTTAGGTTGCAGTGGGGCTGACTATGCTGGGTGTCCTCATAGGCAGGGCTGGACCCTGGCTCAGCTGGCTGAGTCTGAGTCTTTTGAAGAGGCTGTTGGCCTACTGGAGGTCAGAACCTTGTCCTCATGAAGCTATCTACATGGCCTGAGGGGAGTTGAGGCTGGTACCGGCCTGCTGGTGGGCAGTGCTGGGTCCCTTTGTGGTTGACTGCTTGGCCTTGGGGGGACTTGATACTGGTGTCATCCTGCTGGTGGACATGTTAGCACCCAGTGCTACTAGGCTAGAGGGATTATTCCAAAGTGGCATTTGCCATCACCATTGTTATTGCAGTAAAATGATTACCTCCAAATGGCTGCTGCCATGTTTCCATCCCCAAGGGGAGTCTAAGCCGACTCCTGCCTCTCCAGGATGTTGTCCAAGATCAATAAATGGGTTGGACACAGGCTCCTTTCAAACTACTGCTTCCATGGTGGAACTCAGAGCATGTGAGATTTTTTGCATGGCTTTAAGAATGGAGTACCTTCCTGGGAAAGAAAAACAGGACTGGAGGGATCAGGCTCCCTGACTTCAGAGTATACTACAAAGTTACAGTTATCAAAACAGTATGGTTGGGCTTCCCTGGTGGCACACTGGTTGAGAGTCCACCTGCCGATGCAGGGAACATGGGTTTGTGCCCCAGTCCGGGAGGATCCCACATGCCACAGAGCAGCTGGGCCCAGGAGCCATGGCTGCTGAGCCTGCGCATCCAGAGCCTGTGCTCTGCAAGGGGAGAGGCCACAGCAGTGAGAGGCCCACGTACCGCAAAAAAAAACAAAAACAAAAACAAAAAAACCCGCCCAAAACAGTATGGTACTGGCACAAAAATAGAAATGTAGATCAATGGAAAAGGATAGAAAGCCTAGAAATAAACTCATGTACCTATGGTAAATTAACCTATAACAAAGGAGGCAAGAATATACAATGGAGAAAAGACAGTCTCTTCAATAAGTGATGCTGGGAAAACCAGACAGGTACATGTAAAAGAATAAAATTATAACATTCTTTAACACAATACACAAAAATAAACTCAAAATGGATTAAAGACCTAAATGTAAGACTGAATATTATTAAACTCTTAGAGGAAAACATAGCTAGAACATTCTTTGACATAAACTGCAGCAATATCTTTTTGAATCCACCTCCTAGAGTAATGAAAATAAAACAAAAATAAACAAATGGTACCCAATTAAACTTAAAAGCTTTAGCACAGAAAAAGAAACCATAATCAAAACGAAAAGATAACCCACGTAATGGTAGAAAATATCTGCAAATGAAGCGACCAACAAGGGATTAATCTCCCAAATATACAAACAGCTCATGCAGCTCAATATCAAAAAAACAAACAACCCAATTAAAAATGGGCAGAAGACATAAATAGACACTTCTCCAAAGAAGACATACAGATGGCCAAAAGGCACATGAAAAGATGTTCAACATCACTAATTATTAGAGAAATGCAAGTCAAAACTACAATGAGGTACCACCTCACACCAGTCAGAATGGCCATCATCATAAAGTCTACAAACAATAAATGCTGGAGATGGTGTGGAGAAAAGGGAACCCTCCTACACTGTTGGAGGGAATGTAAATTGGTACAACCACTATGTAGAACAGTATAAAGGTACCTTAAAAAACTAAAAATAGAACTACCATATGATCCAGCAATCCCACTCCTGAGCATATATCCCAAGAAAACCATAATTCAAAAAGACACATGCACCCCAATGATCATTGCAGCACTATTTACAATAGCTAAGACATGGAAGTAAACTAAATGTACATCGACAGACGAATGGATAAAGAGGATGTGGTACATATATACAATGGAATATCACTCAGCCATAAAAATGAAATAATGTCATTTGCAGCAATATGGATGGACCTAGAGATTATCATACTAAGTGAAGTAAGTCAAAGGAAGACAAATATGATATCACTTATATGTGGATCTAAAAAAATGAACTTATTTACAAAACAGAAAGAGATTCACAGACTCTGAAAACACACTTATGGTTACCAAAGTGGAAAGGAGTGGGGTGGGAATAAATTAGGAGTTTGGGATTAACATATACACACTAAGACTTCCAAAAGTAATTATCGGGCTTCCCTGGTGATGCAGTGGTTGAGAGTCCGCCTGCCAATGCAGGGGACACGGGTTCATGCCCCAGTCCGGGAAGATCCCACATACCGCACAGCAGCTGGGCCTGTGAGCCATGGCCACTGAGCCTGTGCATCCGGAGCCTGTGCTCCACAACGGGAGAGGCCACAACAGTGAGAGGCCCGTGTACCGCAAAAAAAAAAAAAAAAAAAGTAATTGTCTCTTCTTTACGCTTCTTGACAAAATCAAGAAGCATATCAGATGTAAACATACAGCACAGTTAGAATTTATTTAGTTATTTGTACAAATCCAAGGCAGATTTTTGTTTTGTTTGGTTTTGGTTTTGGCTGTGTTGGGTCTTCATTGCTGCATGTAGGCTTTCTCTAGTTGTGGCGAGTGGGGGCTACTCTTCATTGCGGTGCACAGGCTTCTTATTGTGGTGGCTTCTCATCGTGAAGCATGGGCTCTAGGCACACAGGCTTCAGTAGTTGTGCCACATGGGCTCGGTAGTTGTGGCTCACAGGCTCCAGAGCACAGGCTCAGTAGTTGTAGCACACAGGCTCAGTTGTCCTGTGGCATGTGGAGCCTTCCCAGACCAGGGCTCAAACCCATGTCCCCTGCATTGGCAGGCAGATTCTTAACCACTGTACCAGCAGGGAAGTCCCCCAAGACAGATTTAATGGCACTTTTAAGATTACCTAAAATATAATATATGTTACATTAAATCTAAGTAAGGAATTTATTTTATGTTTTATTAATTCAATAAATATTGCCTGAGTATCTCCTTCAGGCATTATACTTCCAAAGATGATGTAAAAGGAGAAATTATTCAAGTGGATGTAATACACATATTCACTAAAACAAGTAAGTTGTCGTTAATTAGAAGGCACTGTTGGTAGTGTTATGGAGTTAGCAGGTGTGATACTTTTTACAAAAACGATATGCTAGAGAACTAGAATTTGAAGATTCCATTGTAATTAGGGATTTCAAAAAGTAAAACATAAAAACATTCCAAAGTCTAAAGTAGTTGTTCTCAATTAGGGATGATTTGGCAATGTCTGGAGATAGTCTGGGTTGTCACAACTGGGGAGGTGCTACCAGCCCACTAATTCTACCTACTTCTACCAGTAGGTAGAAGCCAGGGATATTGTTAAACATCCTCCATTGCATAGGACAGCCCTTCACAGCAAAGAATTATTTGGCCAAAAATGTCAATAGTGCCAAGGTTGAGAAACCCAGGCCTAAAGTGACTTAAGTGATTGAATGTGATTTAATAAGTATTAATTTATTCTCTGAAAGACACAATGACATGTAAGTGTATTTTCATAAATATGAAAAATGATGTAGTTAGAACAAACATAATATATTTTATACAACATAGACCCATTGCTGTGCATTTATAATTACAAAAATACCAATGGAAAAAAATTTTGAATAGCATTATATTGACTTTCTTAGATGAGCAGTGATTTTTACCTTCTGAAGATTTTACAATGCAGATATTTCTTTCATTTCTTCAGCAAATTTTTAAAGAACATCTATTTTCTAGATGTTCTATGTAAGATGCTGAAATTCAAATAACAGCTTTAATCAGAAACTGAACAGAAAATTACAATCAATGTGACTAGTGCTATTATAGAGTAATGAACAAGCTATAGTGTTAGGACAGAAGAGGGAGTGATAACTCATGTGGCTGTTCAAGAAATCTGGGGTAAGAGAAGAATATCAAAGATAGCATCCCAGAGGAACAAATGTCTGATCTGAATCAATGTTTATATCTGAAGATAGGAGGGCCTTATATGTATGTCATGCCAAATAAAAAACTTCTATTTTAGAGATACTAATCAAAACTCACATCCAAGGTGGTAAGAATCTGAAATAAGGCAGTCATCCAGTGGGGGGATGAGGGGAGGAGAAGGTGCACTGAAGATATGTTAAGAAGAATCAGTAGAACCAGTCAGAAGATACTTCCTGAGAACTAATATAAAGAAATTGACTCTAGTGGTAAAAAGTAAGACTAAATCATGCTGTGAGATGCTTTGAGGGTAAGCCAAAATAAACATGTAAATATTTATAATATAAAAATTTCCATCAACATATATATTTATTGTGTCATTAATAATTAACTAGGAAATTATTCTTAATTTTATTTTAAGAATAAAACTGACTATAGAATACTTTAAAATATTGGCGTGAAGCTTCAGAGTCCCCATCCAACATGTAAAGAGCTTAGAAGTCATCATTACCACCCTCACAAAAAGAAAAAAACTAAACAAACTGAAAATCAAGAACTCTTCTTGTACCCTACTAACAACTGTGGTAACAGGGTAAACTGCTGCTTCTAAAACTGGAGAGGTAGACAGGCAGAAACAGAATCACAGCTTACCAGAAGCAGAAATCCAGGAGCAGAAGCCAGCAGCTGGACCTAATTTCAGTAGGAAAACTTTATTTATTTATTTAAAATTTTATTTTATTTTTTTATACAGCGGGTTCTATGGTTGCTTCCATGACCTGACTATTGTAAATAGTGCTGCAATGATCATTGGGGCACATGTGTCTCTTTGAATTATAGTTTTCTCTGGCTATATGCCCAGTAGTGACATTGCTGGGTCATATGGTAATTCTACTTTGAGTTTTGTAAGGAACCTCCATACTGTTCTCCATAGTGGCTGTATCAATTTACATTCTCACTAACAGTGCAAGACGGTTCCCTTTTCTTCACACCCTTTCCAGCATTTGTTGTTTGTAGATTTTCTGATGATGCCCATTCTAACTGGTGTGAGGTGATACCTCATTGTAGTTTGGATTTGCATTTCTCTAATAATTAGTGATGTTGAACAGCTGTTCATTTGCTTCTTGGCCACCTGTATGTCTTCTTTGGAGAAATGTCTATTTAGTTTTCTGCCCATTTTTTGATTGGGTTGTTTGTTTTTTAAATATTGAGCTGCATGAGCTGTTTATATATATATTTTTTGTCTGTTTGTTTGTTTGTTTTTTTTGCGGTACGAGGGCCTCTCACTGTTCTGGCCTCTCCCGTTGCGGAGCACAGGCTCCGGACGTGCAGGCTCAGCGGCCATGGCTCACGGGCCCAGCTGCTCCACGGCATGTGGGATCTTCCCGGACCGGGGCACGAACCCGTGTCCCCTGCATCGGCAGGCGGACTCTCAACCACTGCGCCACCAGGGAAGGCCCTGTTTATATATTTTGGAGATTAATCCTTTGTCCAATGATTCGTTTGCAAATATTTTATTCCATTGAGGGTTGTCTTTTCGTCTTGTTTATGGTTTCCTTTGCTGTGCAAAAGCTTTTAAGTTTTATTAGGTCCCATTTGTTTATCTTTGTTTTTATTTCCATTACTCTAGGAGCTGGATCAAAAAATACATTGCTGTGATCTATGACAAAGAGATTTCTTCCCATGTTTTCCTCTAAGAGTTTTATAGTGCCCAGTCTTATATTTAGGTCTCTAATGCATTTTGAATTTATTTTTGTGTATGTTGTTAGGGAGTGTTCTAATTCATTCTTTTACATGTAGCTGCCCAGTTTTCCCAGCACCACTTATTAAGGAGGCTGTCTTTCTCGCTTATATATCCTGGCCTCCTTTGTCATAGATTAGTTGACATAGGTGTGTAGGATTATCTATGGGCTTCCTATCTTGTTCCATTGATCTATATTTGTGTTTTTATGCCAGCACCATATTATCTTGATTACTGTAGCTTTGTACTATAGTCTGAAGTCAGGGAGTCTGATTCTTCCAGCTCCGCTTTCTTCCCTCAAAACTGCTTTGGATATTGGGGGTCTTTTGCATCTCCATGCAAATTTTAAGATTTTTTTTGTTGTACTTCTGTTAAAAAATGCCATTGGTAATTTGATAGGGATTGCAGTGAATCTGTAGATTGCTTTGGGTAGTATAGTTATTTTCACAATATTGATTCTTCCAATCTAAGAACATGGTATATCTCTCCATATGTTGGTATCAGCTTTAATTTCCTTCATCAGTGTCTTACAGTTTTCTGCAGACAGGTCTTTTGTCTCCCTACATAGGTTTATTCCTAGGTATTTTATTTATTTTGTTACAATGGTAAATGGGAGTGTTTCCTTAATTTCTCTTTCAGATTTTTAATCAGTAATGTATAGTAATGCAAGAGATTTCTGTGCATTAATTTTTTATCCTGAAACTTTACCAAATTCATTGATTAGCTCTAGTAGTTTTCTGGTGGCATCTTTAGGATCCTCTATGTATAGTATAATGTCAAATGTAAACAGTGACAGTTTTACTCGGTCTTTTCCAATTTGTATTACTTTTATTTCTTTTTCTTCTCTGATTGCCATGGCTAGGACTTTGAAAACTATGTTGAATAACAGTGGTAAGCTTGGACATCCTTATCTCGTTCCTGATCTTAGAGGAAATGCTTTCAGTTTTTCACCATTGAGAATGATGTTTGCTGTGGCTTTGTCATATATGGCCATCATTATGTTGAAGTAGCTTCCCTCTATGCCCATTTTCAGAGAGTTTTTAGCATAAATGGTGGTTGAAATTTTTCAAAAGCTTTTCCTGCATCTATTGAGATGATCATATGGTTTTTATTCTTCAACTTGTTAATATGGTGTTTCACATTGATTGTGTATATTGAAGAATCCTTGCATCGCTGGGATAAATCCCACTTGATCATGGTGTATGATCCTTTTAATGTGTTGTTGGATTCTGTTTGCTCCTATTTTGTTGAGGATTTTTGCATCTACATTCATCAGTGATATTGGTCTGTAATTTTCTTTTCCTGTAGTATCTTTGTCTGATTTTGGTATAAGGGTGATGGTGGCCTCATAGAATGAGTTTGAGTCTTCCTTCCTCTGCAATGTTATGGACGAGTTTGAGAAGCATGGGTGTTAGCTATTCTGTAAATGTTTGACAGGATTCACCTGGGAAGCCAAACGGTTCTGGACTTTTGTTTGTTGGAAGATTTTTAAACACAGTTTCAATTTCATTACTTGTGACTGGTCTGTTCATATTTTCTGTTCCTTCCTGGATCAGTTGTGGAAGGTTATACCTTTCTAAGACTTTTTCCATTTCTTCCAGGTTGTCCATTTTATTGGCATAGAGTTGCTTATAGTGGTCTCTTAGGATGATTTGTATTTATGCAGTGTCTGTTGTAACTTCTACTTTTTCATTTCTAATTTTGATTTGAGTCCTTGCCCTCTTTTTCTTGATGAGTCTGGCTAATGGTTTATCAATTTTGTTTATCTTCTCAAAGAATCAGCTTTTGGTTTCTTGGTCTTTGCTATTGTTTCCTTTGTTCCTATTTCATTTATTTCTGCTTGGATCTTTATGATTTCTTTCCTTCTGCTAACTTTGGGTTTCGCTTGTTCTTCTTTCTCTAGTTCTTTAGGTGTATGGCTAGATTGTTTATTTGAGTTTTTTTCTTGTTTCTTGAGGTAGGCTTGTATAGCTATAAACTTCCCTCTTAGATGTGCTTTTGCTGCATCCCATAGGTTTTGGATCATTGGGTTTTCATTTTCATTTGTCTCTAGGTATTTTTTGATTTTCTCTTTGATTCCTTCAGTGACCTCCTGGCTATCTAGTAACGTATTTTTTATCCTCCATATGTCTCTGTTTTTTACGTTTTTTCCCCTCTAATTGATTTCTAATCACAAAGTGTTGTTTGTGGTCAGAAAAGATGTTTGATATAATTTTAATTTTCTTAAATTTTCCGGTGCTTGATTTGTAACCCAAGATGTGATCTATCCTGGAGAATGTTCCATGTGCAGTAGAGCAGAAAGTGTAATCGGACAACAGAGGTAAGAAGAACTGCCATCCTGCAGCCTGTGGAACAAAAACCACATTCACAGAAAGACAGACAAGATGAAAAGGCAGAGGACTATGTACCAGATGAAGGAACAAGAAAAAACCTCATAAAAACAACTAAATGAAGTGGAGATAGACAACCTTCCAGAAAAAGAATTCAGAATAATGATAGTGAAGATGATCCAGGACCTCGGAAAAACAATGAAGGCAAAGATCGAGAAAATGCAAGAAATGTTTAACAAAGACCTAGAAGAATTAAAGAACAAAGAAACAGAGATGAAAAATACAATAACTGAAATGAAAACTACACTATAAGGAATCAATAGCAGAAAACACTGAGGCAGAAGAAGGGATATGTGACCTGGAAGACAGAATGGTGGAATTCCCTGCTGTGGTACAGAATAAATAAAAAAGAATGAAAAGAAATGAAGACAGCCTAAGAGATCTCTGGGACAACATAAAACGCAACAACATACGCATTACAGGGGTCCCAGTAGGACAAAAGAGAGAGAAAGGACCAGAGAAAATATTTGAAGAGATTATAGTCGAAAACTTCCATAACAAAGGAAAGGAAATAGCCACACAAGTCCAGGAAGTGCAGAGAGTCCCATACAGGATAAACCCAAGGAGAAACACACTGAGACACGTAATAAGCAAATTTGCAAAAATTAAACACAAAGAAAAATGACTGAAAGCAGCAAGGGAAAAATGACAAATAACATACAAGGGAATTCCCATAAGGTTAACAGCTGATTTCTCAGCAGAAACTCTAGAAGCCAGAAGGGACTGGCAAGATATACTTAAAGTGATAAAAGGGAAGAACCTACAACCAAGATTACCTGGCAAGGATCTCATTCAGATTCGATGGAGAAATCAAAAGCTTTACAGACAAGCAAAAGGTAAGACAATTCAGCACCACCAAACCAGGTCTACAACAAATGCTAAAGGAACTTCTCTAATGAAAACATAACAATCCAAAACCTATGGGATGCAGCAAAAGCAGTTCTAAGAGGGAAGCTTATAGCTATACAAGGCTACCTCAAGAAACAAGAAAAATATCAAATAAATAATCCAACCTTACACCTAAAGGAACTAGAGAAAGAAGAACAAACAAAACCCAAGTTAGCAGAAGGAAAGAAATCGTAATGATCCAAGCAGAAAGAAATGAAATAGGAACAAAGGAAACAATAGCAAAGACCAGGAAACCAAAAGCTGATTCTTTGAGAAGATAAACAAAATTGATAAGCCATTAGCCAGACTCATCAAGAATAAGATGGTGAGGACTCAAATCAAAATTAGAAATGAAAAAGTAGAAGTTACAACAAACACTGCATAAAAACAAATCATCCTAAGAGACCACTATAAGCAACTCTATGCCAATAAAATGGACAACCTGGAAGAAATGGAAAAATTCTTAGAAAGGTATAACCTTCCACGACTGAACCAGGAAGAAATAGAAAATATGAACCAACCAGTCACAAGTAAAGAATTTGAAACTGTGTTTAAAAATATTCCAACAAACAGAAGTCCAGGACCAGATGGCTTCACAGGGGAATTCTATCAAACATTTATAGAAGAGCCAACACCCATCCTACTGAAACTCTTCCAAAAGATTGCAGAGGGAGGAACACTCCCAAACTCATTCTATGAGGCCACCTTCACCCTGATACCAAAACCAGACAAAGATACTACAAAAAAAATAATTACTGACTAATATCACTGATGAATATAGACGCAAAAATCCAGAACAAAGTAGTAGCAAACAGAATCCAACAACACATTAAAAGGATCATACACCATGATCAAGTGGGGTTTATCCCAGGGATGCAAGTATTCTCCTTATATGCAAATCAATCAATGTGATACACCATATCAACAAATTGAAGAAGAAAAAGCATATGATCATCTCAATAGATGCAGAAAAATATTTTGACAAAATGCAACACCCATTTGAGATAAAAACTCTCCAGAAAGTGGGCATAGAGGGAACCTGCCTCAACATAATAAAGGCCATATACGACAAACCCACAGCAAACATCATTCTGAATTGTGAAAAACTGAAAGCGTTTCCTCTAAGATCAGGAAGGAGACAAGGATGTCCACTCTTATCACTATTATTCAACATAGTTTTCAAAGTCCTAGCTACGGCAATCAGAAAAGAAAAAGGAATAAAAGGAATAAAAATTGGAAAAGAAGAAGTAAAACTATCACTGTTTTCAGATGACATTATACTATACATAGAGAATCCTAAACATGCCACCAGGAAACTACTAGAGCTAACCAATGTATCTGGTAAAGTTGCAGAATACAAAATTAATGCACAGAAATCTCTTGAATTCCTATACACGAATGATGAAAAATCTGAAAAAGAAATTAAGGAAACACTCCCATTTACCATTGCAACAAAAAGAATAAAATACCTAGGAATAAACCTACCTAGGGAGACAAAAGACCTGTATGCAGAAAACTATAAGACACTGATGAAAGAAATTAAAGATACCAACAGATGGAGAGACATACCATGTTCTTGGATTGGAAGAATCAATATTGTGAAAATGACTATACTACTGAAAGCAATCTACAGATTCACCACAATCCCTATCAAATTACCAATGGCATTCTTTACGGAACTAGAACAAATCATCTTAAAATGTATATGGAGACACAAAAGACCCTGAATAGCCAAAGCAGTTTTGAAGGAAAACAACGGAGCTGGAGGAATCAGACTCCCTAACTTCAGAGTATACTACAAAGCTACAGTAATCAAGACAATATGGTACTGGCACAAAAACAGAAACATAGATCAATGGAACAAGATAGAAAGCCCAGAGGTAAACCCACACACTTATGGTCAACTAATCTATGACAAAGGAGACAAGGATATACAATGGAGAAAATACAGTGTCTTCAATAAGTGGTGCTGGGAAAAGTGGACAGCTACATGTAAAAGAATGAATTAGAACACTCCCTAACACCATACACAAAAATAAACTCAAAATGGATTAGACCTAAATGTAAGACCAGACACTATAAAACTCTTAGAGGAAAACATAGGAAGAACACTCTTTGACATAAATCACAGGAAGATCTTTTTTGATCCACCTCCTAGAGTAATGGAAATAAAAACAAAAATAAATAAATGCAACCTAATGAAACTTAAAAGCTTTTGCACAGCAAAGGAAACCATAAACAAGATGAAAAGACAACCCACAGAATGGGAGAATATATTTGCAAATGAATCATTGGGCAAAGGATTAATCTCCAAAATATATAAACGGCTCATCAGCTCAATATTAATGAAACAAACAACTCAATTCAAAAATAGGCAGAAGACTTAAATAGGCATTTCTCCATAGAAGACATACAGATCGCCAATAAGCACATGAAAAGCTGCTCAACATCACTAATTATTAGAGAAATGCAAAGCAAAACTACAATGAGGGGGGCTTCCCTGGTGGCGCAGTGGTTGAGAGTCCACCTGCCGATGGAGGGGACACAGGTTTGTGCCCCAGTCCGGAAGGATTCCACATGCCGCGGAGCAGCTAGGCCAGTGAGCCATGGGTGCTGAACCTGCGCATCCGGAGCCTGTGCTCTGCAATGGGAGAGGCCACAAGAGTGAGAGGCCTGCATACCACAAAACAAACAAACAAAAAACTACAATGAGGTATCACCTCACACCAGTTAGAATGGGTATCATCAGAAAATCTACAAACAACAAATGCTGGCAAGGGTGTGGAGAAAAGGGAACCCTATTGCACTGTTGGTGGGAATGTAAATTGATACAGCCACTATGGAGAACAGTATGGATGTTCCTTAAAAACTAAAAATAGGGCTTCCCTGGTGGCGCAGGGTTTGAAAGTCCACCTGTCGATGCAGGGGACATGGGTTCATGCCCCGGTCCGGCAAGATCCCACATGCCACAGAGTGGCTGGGCCTGTGAGCCATGGCCACTGAGCCTGCGCGTCTGGAGCCTGTGCTCCGCAACAGGAGAGGCCACAACAGTGAGAGGCCTGCATACTGAAAAAAAAAAAACAAAAAAAACCACCTAAAAGTAGAATTACCATATGATCCAGCAATCCCACAACTGGGCATATACCCAGAGAAAACCATAATTCCAAAAGACACATGCACCCCAATGTTCATTGCAGCACTATTTACAATAGGCAAGTCATGGAAGCAACATAAATGCCCATCGACAGACAAATGGATAAAGAAGTTGTGGTACATATAAGCAATGGAATATTACTCAGCCATATAAAGGAATGAAATTGAGTCATTTGTTGAGATGTGGATGGATCTAGAGACTGTCAAACAGAGTGAAGTAAGTCAGAAAGAGAAAACCAAGTATCGTATATTAATGCATGTATGTGGAACCTAGAAAAATGGTACAGATGAACTGGTTTGCAGGGCAGAAGTTGAGACAGAGATGTAGAGAACAAACATATGGACACCAAGGGGGGAAAACCACGGTGGGTTTGGGATTGTTGTGTGCTCTATTGGGCGATTGGGAATGACATGTATACACTGATGTGTATAAAATTGATGACTAAGAAGAACCTGCAGTATAAAAAAACATACAAACAAAAAGACAACTAGTACTAAACTTTCTTTGGGTTATTTGTATGGAAATATGTTAATATAAATGTTTCAGACATTACATGAAATTTCTAAAAATCTTATATGTTCTGGTATTATGATTCTTCCCGGACCGGGGCACGAACCCGTGTCCCCTGCATCGGCAGGGGGACTCTCAACCGCTGCGCCACCAGGGAAGCCCTAATCTGCTGTTTTTTTGTGGAATGTCCTATAAATATCAATTAAATCTATCTGGTCTATTGTGTCATTTAAAGCTTGTGTTTCCTCATTAATTTTCTGTTTGGATGTTCTGTCCATTGGTGCACATGAGGTGTTAAAGCCCCCCACTATTATTGTGTTACTGTCAATTTCCTCTTTTATAGCTATTAGCAGTTGCCTTATGTATTGAGGTGTTCCTATGTTGGGCGCATATATATTTATAACTGTTATATCTTCTTGGATTGATCCCTTGAGCATTATGTAGTGTCCTTCTTTGTCTCTTGTAACATTCTTCGTTTTAGTCTATTTTATCTGATATGATTGTTGCTACTCCAGCTTTTGATTTCTGTTTGCATGCAATATCTTTGTCCATCCCCTCACTTTCAGTCTCTATGTGTCCCTAGGTCTGAAGTGGGTCTCTCGTAGACAGCATATATATGGGTCTTGTTTTTGTATCCATTCAGCAAGCCTGTGTCTTTTGGTTGGAGCACTTAATCCATTCAGGTTTAAGGTAATTATTGATATGTATGGTCCTATGACCATTTTCTTAATTGTTTTGGGTTTGTTTTTGTAGGTCGTTTTCTTCTCTTGTGTTTCCCACTTAGAGAAGTTCCTTTAGCATTTGTTGTAGAGCTGGTTTGGTGGTGCTGAATTCCCTTACCTTTTGTTTGTCTGTAAAGCTTTTGATTTCTCCATCGAATCTGAATGAGATCCTTGCCAGGTAATCTTGGTTGTAGGTTCTTCCCTTTTATCACTTTAAGTATATCATGCCAGTCCCTTCTGGCTTCTAGAGTTTCTGCTGAGAAATCAGGTGTTAACCTTATGGGAGCTCCCTTGTATGCTATTTGTCATTTTTCCCTTGCTGCTTTCAATAATTTTTCTTTGTGGTTAATTTTTGCCAATTTGATTATTAAGTGTCTCAGCATGTTTCTCCTTGGGTTTATCCTGTATGGGACTCTCTGTGCTTCCTGGACTTGGGTGGCTATTTCCTTTCCCATGTTAGGGAAGTTTTCAATTATAATCTCTTCAAATATTTTCACTGGTCATTTCTCTCTCTCTTCTCCTTCTGGAACCCCTGTAATGCGAAAGTTGTTGCATTTAATGTTGTCCCAGAGGTCTCTCAGGCTGTCTTCATTTCTTTTCATTCTTTTTTCTTTATTCTCTTCTGCAGCAGTGAATTCCGCCACTCTGTGTTCCAGGTCACTTATCCGTTCTTCTGCCTCAGTTATTCTGCTATTGATTCCTTCTAGCTTAGTTTTCATTTCAGTTGTTGTATTGTTCATCTCTGTTTCTTTGTTCTTTAATTCTTGTAGGTGTTTGTTAAACATTTCTTGTATCTTCTCCATCTTTGCCTCCATTGTTTTTCTGAGGTCCTGGATCATCTTCACTATCATTATTCTGAATTCTTTTTCTGGAAAGTTGCCTATCTCCACTTCATTTAGTTTTTTTGAGGTTTCTTCTTGTTCCTTCATCTGGTACATAGCTCACTGCCTTTTCATCTTGTCTATCTTTCTGTGAATGTGGTTTTTGTTCCACAGGCTGCAGAACTGTTGTTCTTGTTGCTTCTGCTGTCTGCCCTCTGGTGGATGAGGCTATCTAAGGGGCTTGTGCAATTTTCCTGATGTGAGGGACTGGTGTTGGGTAGAGCTGGCTGTTGCTCTGGTGGGCAGAGCTCAGTAAAACTTTAATCCACTTGTCTTCTGATCGGTGGAACTCGGTTCCCTCCCTCTTGGTTGTTTAGCCTGAGGCAATCCAACACAAGCCTACCTGGGCTCTTTGATTTGGCTAATGGCAGACTCTGGGAGGGCTCACACCAAGGAGTACTTCCCAGAGCTTCTTTTGCCAGTGTCCTTGTCATCACAGTGAGGTACAGCCTCCCCCTGCCTCTGCAGGAGACCCTCCAACACTAGCAGGTAGGTCTAGTTCTGTCTCCTGTGGGGTCACTGCTCCTTCCCCTGCGTCCCAGTGTGCACCCTACTTTGTGTGTGCCCTACAAGAGTGGAGTCTCTGTTTCCCCAAGTTCTGTTGAAGTCCTACAATCAGATCCCACTAACCTTCAATGTCTGATTCTCTAGGAATTCCTCCTCCCGTTGCCAGACCCCCAGGTTCAGAAGCCTGATGTGGGGCTCAGAACCTTCACTTCAGTGGGTGGACTTCTGTGGTATAAGTGTTCTCCAGTTTGTAAGTCACCCACCCAGCAGTTATGGGATTTGATTTTATTGTGATTGCATCCCTCCTACCATCTCATTGTGGCTTCTCCTTTGTCTTTGCATGTGGGGTATCTTTTTTGGTGAGTTCCAGTGTCTTCTTATTAATGATTGTTCAGCAGTTAGTTGTGATTCTGGTTTTCTCAAAAGAGGGAGTGAGAGCATGTCCTTCTAGTCTGCCATCTTGAGCCAATCTCCTCAGTAGGAAAACTTTAAATGGTAGTTGATGAATTTCTCAAGGCTCAGTGTAGAATAGCTTGAGAGTTAAAAATCCAAGGGGGCCCCTAGCTTCCATACCCTCCTCCCTGCCCCATCACCACATTCTTGAATTTTACTTCCAGGAGCTCCACTGGGTTCTCATTGTAAAGATCAGAGAAAAATCCCCTCCTGCTTCTGGTATGGGGAAGTATAGAGAAACCATACTGGAATACACCCAGAGTTCTCTGGTCTTCCTAACAAGGCCTGCCCTGAAGAGAAACTATTTTGCCAAAGCCTAACAGACTGTTGTTTTCCCATAGCCTAACTGACATGGGAGAAGGGAAATACCCAACTCAGGGTCACTAACGGACTGAGATCTACTCAGGGGACTAGAAAACACTTTTTATCTCACATTCTACTACCACATTAATGGTGCTCCTGTATAATAACAGGGATTACAGATAAAAGAACTGCAAACCTCAGACCCTATGAAGGAATCTCTAGGAAAACCCAAAACAACAGAGGAGATAAAAAATAAGGAGAGGAAATTTCAGCCACTAACACCACAGCTATAGCAAACATTAAATACAGCCTAACTCCTAGCCAGATAAACATAAAACCTCACACACTAAGTGCCCATATGCCTCAGTTCCTTTTACCTGATGCATCATATGTTACTTTCAACAAAATGCTACAAAGCATGCTAAAAGGCAAAAAAAAAAACACAGTATGAAGAGACAAAAAGCAAGCATCAGAATCAGACTCAGATATGGCAGAGATTTTGGAATTATCAGACCAGCAATTTATAATAACTATGATTAATATGCTAACAGATCTAATAAAAAAGTGTACAATATGTAAGACCGTCTGAATATGTAAGCAGAGAGATGGAAATTCAAACAGAGAATCAAAAGGAAATGCTAGTAATTGAAAACACTGAAACAGAAATGAAGAATGCCTTGGATGGGTTCATCAATAGACTAGATACAGCTGTGGGAAGAATCAGTGAGCTTGAAAAGAGGTCAGTAGAAAATTCCAAAACTGAAATGCAAAGAGGAAAAAAGCAATGAAAAAGACAGAATAGAATATCCAAGAACTATGGGACAGTTACAAAAGTTGCAAGATATATGTAATAGAAATAGCGGAAGAAAAAAAAGAAAGGAACAGAGGAAATACTTGAAGTAATAATGACAGAGTTTTTCAAAATTAATGACAGACATGAAACTACTGATCCAGTAATCTCAGAGATCACAAGCAGGACATATACAAAAAAATCTACACCTAGACATATAGTATTTGAATTGTGGAAAATCAAAGATGAAGAGAAAATCTTGAAAGAAGCTGGGGGACAAGAAAAGAATTGCATTTGCCTTCTCTTCAGAAACCATGCAAGCAAGAAGAGAGTGAAGTATTTGAAGGGTTGAAAGAAAAAACCCCACTAACCTAGAATTTTTTATCTGGTGAAATTATCCTTCAAAAGTTAAGGAGAAATAAAGATGTCCTAAGGCAAACAACAGACCTTCTTTGAAAGAAATTTTAAAAGAAGTTCTTCAGAGAGAAGGAAAATGGTATGTCAGAAACTCAGATCTACACAAAGAAGAAAAGACCATTAGAGAAGGAATAAATGAAGGTAAAATAATAACTTTTATTTTTCTTATTCTTTATTGACCTAGGAGAAAACAGTTTGCTCAAAATAATGACAGCAATAATGCAGTCAGTGATTACAGCTTATGGATAAGTGAATTCATTGACAGCAATATAAGCGACAGGAGGGAGAAATTGGAAAATTCTGTTAAAAGGTACTTGCGTTACCCATGAAGCAGCAGAGTATTATTTGAAAGTGGATTTTTATTAGCTGTAAATGTATATTGCAAACTCTAGGGGCAACCAACAAGAAAATTTAAAAAAGAAGTATAATTGATATGCTGAGAGAAAATGGAATCACATAAAATGATCAGTTAAAATCAAAAGAAGGCAGAAAAGGAATGGAATAATAAAAAAAAAAAAACAAAGGCAATGAATGGAAAAGAGATACAAACTTCTTGGCCAATATGGGGTATAGAGGAGTATGGGAGCAGAGGCAACTACAGGGTTCTAATGCTTTAAAAAAAAAAGTGTCCAAAAACCACTGCTTTAGAAGAAAAATGATCTTTGAAGTGTGCCTCCTGATACTTCCCTGCTTTACAATGTCTAACTCTTTATAGAGAATTAGGAATGGTAGTTCCTATTTTGAATATACTTTCTGGGATCATAATAAGGTGAAAGTCTAAGGCTTCCAACCTGCTAAGCCAGGTCACAGTCCTTGGAGCTTCTGAGTCCTGAGGCCAACAGATGGTGAAGGTTCATCTTCCCAGATCATTTATTTCAGATTCTCCTTTCCCTCCAGGAAAGAGGATAGGAGGATGTATGTCTGGGTTCTCTCTGCTATAAGTGTAACTCCAGTTAATAAGAGGACTTTTGCCTTTTAAAGGTCTTCTCTTGCTACCCTAACAGTTTATCTCAAAGAGTGGTCTGTGGAATGCCCATATCACACACACAACTAGGATGTCCATTAAAGAGGGAGATTCCTGGGTTCTGCTCAAGAACTATTGAATCAGACTCTCAGAGAGTGAGCCCAGGAATCGGCATTGCTAGCAAATGTTACAGTGAGTCTTATGTACACTAAAGTCTGGTTCTCACTGCTTTAATACACGGTTTCTTTAGAGTGGGATAGGGATAGGGATAAGGTGGGGAAGGCTTTTCCCTCTATGTTTTGGGTCAATTTATTGCTAGGAATATTAGTCTCCTAACCACTTGCTGAATATACCTGCTAACCAAATACAGCTAACCCTTGAACAACACAGAGGGTAGGGGTACTGAACCCTTCACAAAGTTGAAAATCTGTGTATAACTTATAGTAAGCCCCTGTATCCACGGTTCCTCTGTATGTGCAGTTCTGCATCTGTGGATTCAACCAACCACAGATCTTGTAGTAATGTAATGTTTACTATTGAAAAATATCTGCATATAAGTGGACCCGTGCAGTTCAAACCTGTGTTGTGCAAGGGTCAACCGTATAGTGAGTGCTCAAGGAATATTTGTTGAAAGACTACTTGAGGAGCAAAACATAGTTCCTTAACGTGGGTGATAAGCAAAACATTTTGAGTCTTCTAACCTAGATAGAAGTCAGTTTATCCTAAATAAGTTAAAAAAATTTTTATAGTCTTGTATGTCGTGTATACAGAAGAGACGTCGTTTTCAAACTGTGGAAGTAAAACAAGCTAAACTTTATTTAGATGATAGGCTTGCTCTAAAGCAGACCGTCAAAAACTCACTTGAGCTTCCATGTTAGTTAAATTTGGTTTAAAGAATTCCTGCAAAAAAATAAAAAGAAGAAATGATTGAAACATAAGCTGCTAAATTTAAATTCCAACCAACAAAAACAGAAACGCACACAGAGTTATAAGAAGGATCAAAAAAGTTAACAAATGTATCAGCACACCCTAAATGTTGGAGGGACTGTGAGGTTGCTCTATGGGGTGGGGGAACTGACAGAGGGCACAGTGGGTAGGATAAATCAGAAGAGAAAAAAGATGAGCAGGCTAAGAGCATAAAGGCCTGCTCATCAAACCCTCCCAAGAACCAGAAAACTAAGGATTTTCAGAAACAAAAATCTAAGCTACAAGATGGAAGATAAGAGAAAGGGGGCTTTTACAGGGTTCTTTAAGTATTAGGTCAATGGGTTACACATACATTACATTATACTAGTATACTACTTTGTAAGGGCATTGTTAAACTCTAACGCTAGTATCAAAACTGTATAATCACATCAGTATCTGTATGAGAGAAGGACCCCAGTTTGATTTTCAGTTCTTTCTTATATTCCCATCTTGGGAAAGTGGAACTTAGAAAAATTCAGCTTGGGAAACCTTGGGAAACTAAGCCCACTCTTCCATAAATGCTCTTTGTGGAAGAGAAGACTAGATAAGGAGTAGATAGAAGCAATAAATTATCATTCCCCAGGGGCCTTCCTATTCAGGAGACTGTGCCATTCAGAAGGGAGGCAAGGTGCTCCTAGCCATCAATTTGTTACTGGACAGTGTAAGTGTATGTGTGTGTGTTTGTGTGTGTTGTGTGTGTGCACTGTGCAGGTGTGCACGTGCATTAGTGCGTGAGTCAGAGGGACATGGATGGGACTGATCAATTCAGTCTATGACTTATCTTGTACCTATCAGCAGCAGTGTATACACTTCCATGAGTGCTGTCACTCTGGAAATAGGATGTAGTGTTGGGTGTATGTCATAGTCTTTCCTCATCAGCAGAGGAGAATAAAAGAGAGACAGACGGAACAC
This sequence comes from Neophocaena asiaeorientalis asiaeorientalis, assembly GCF_003031525.2. Taxonomy (NCBI): domain Eukaryota; kingdom Metazoa; phylum Chordata; class Mammalia; order Artiodactyla; family Phocoenidae; genus Neophocaena; species Neophocaena asiaeorientalis. Next base: position 2,906,552 of record NW_020174423.1, on the reverse strand, counting down.
ACACACTCTGAAATTCTCCTGACTTGGCAGTCAGAGCAGTTGGGAAGGAATCAGTCCTCATCTCTTCCTATCCTCTCCAGATGGCCAAGTGAGAAGTAGAGTTCTAACAATAAGAAAGAAAGAACTGAAGATAGACTATCACATGAAACTCACTCTGGATGTTGTGGGAAGATATGGTCTCTTTCAAAGACATAGCAGAAGCAGTAGACTTGAAATTTGTAAAAGATGGTGTGGCTGCACAAAAATAAGAGAAATAAGGGAAACAGTGAAGTAATAATTAACAAAGTCTGCTAATATTAATCTGTAATAGAAGATAACAAAGCAACCCTGTAAGCAAAGAACAAAAATTACCTGCAAACAACTTTCTTTCTAGTTCTTCTTGAATTTTAAGAAGAATCCTTTCCTGTTCTAAGGCTTCTATGTACTTTGAGTAGCACCAGGTTGGCTAAGAAAACAATTTTCAAAATTAATTTTGGAAATATTTGCCCCAGTAAATAAACTGAAGGTAAGATAATACCAGCTCCCTCATTTAAACCGTTTACGCTAGAAGAACACATATAAAGAAACATGCACATTTCAAAAATTTATATGAATTTTCATAAACAGAACTTACTGATTTAAACTTTTAACTGGGTACCAAAAATTATTACGGATCTACATTTATGTAGATATGTTTATGATGAAGTAAAGGGATTTTTCTATAGCCTTGACCTAAATTTTTAATAATTTAAATTTTCTTCTAGTTTTATTGAGATGTAATTGACATATAGCACTGTTTAAGTTAAAGGTGTACAACAATAATGATTTGACTTACACACATCATGAAATGATCACAAGAGGTTTGGAAAACACCTATCATCTCATATAGATATAATATTAAAGAAATAGAAAAAAGAATTTTTTCCTTATGATGAGAAGTCTTAGGAGTTACTCTCTTAACAGTTTTCATTTGTAACATACAGCAGTGTTCATTATTTTTACCATGTTGTACATTACCTACTTAGTACTTACCTTGTAACTGAAAACTTGTACTTTAGATTACATTCATCTAATTCACCCTCCCTCCACCCTCCACCTCTAGTAGCCACAAATCTGATCTCTTTTTCACCGAGTTTGTTTGTTTTGGAAGTATAATTGACCTACAACACCACGCTAGTTCCTGGTGCACAACACAGTGATTCGATATTTCTATATGTTAAAAATGATCACCATGGTAAGTCTAGCTGTCATCTGTCACAATATATTACATAATTATTGACTATATTCCCACACTATACATTTCATACCTGTGACTCATTTATTTTGTAACTGAAAGTTCATACCTCTCACTACCACTTACCTATTTCTCTCCTCCTACCAATACCCTCCCCTCTGGCACCTGTTTGTTCTCTGTGTCTAAGACTCTGTTTCTGTTTGGTTCCGTTTGTTCATTTGTCTGTCTCTGACTTATTTCACTTAGCATAATACACCATAGGTCCATCATGTTATCACAAATGGCAGGATTTCATTCATTTTATGGCTGAGTAATATTCTGGTGTGTGTGTGTGTATGTGTACCACTTCTTCTTTATCCTTTCATATATTGATTGGCACTTAGGCTGCTTCCATATCTTGGCTACTGTAAATAATCTTGCAATGAACATAGGGGTGAATGTACCTTTTAGAATCGGTGTTTTTGTTTTCTTCACAAATACTCAGTAGTGGAACTGCTGGATCCTATGGTAGTTCTAGTTTTACGTTTTTGAGGACTTTCCGTACTGTTTTTTCAGAGTGGTTACACCAACTTACATTCTTACCAACAGTGTACAAGTGTTACATTTTCTGCACATCCTTGCAAAACTTATTTGTTGTTTCTTGTTTTGTTTTTTAATTTACTTATTTTTTAACATCTTTATTGGAGTACAATTGCTTTACAATGGTGTTAGTTTCTGCTGTATAACAAAGTGAATCAGCTAGATGTATACATATATCCCCATATCTCCTCCCACTTGCGTCTCCCTCCAACCCTCCCTATACCACCCCTCTAGGGGGACACAAAGTACCTAGCTGATATCCCTGTGCTATGCAGCTGCTTCCCACTAGCTAACTATTTTACAATTGGTAATGTAAATATGTCCATGCCACTCTCTCACTTCGTCCGAGATTACCCTTCCCCTTCCCCATGTCCTCAAGTCCATTCTCTATTTCTGCGTCTTTATTCCTGTCCTGATCCTATGTTCTTCAGAACCATTTGTTTTTTTTTTTAAGAATCCATATATATGTGTTAACATATGGTATTTGTATTTATCTATCTGACTTACTTCCCTCTGTAGGACACTCTCTCGGTCCATCCAACTCACTGCAAATAACGCAATTTCAGTTTTTTTATGGCTGAGTAATATTCCATTGTATATATGTGACACATCTTCTTTATCCATTCATGTGTCGATGGACACTTCGGTTGCTTCCATGTCCTGGCTACTGTAAATAGTCCTGCAATGAACATTGTGCTACATGACTTTTTGACTTACGGTTTTCTCAGGGTATATGCCCAGTAGTGGGATTGCTGGGTCGTATGGTAGTTCTTTTTTAGTTTTTTAAGGAACCTCGATACTGTTCTCCATAGTGGCTGTATCAATTTACATTCCCACCAACAGTGCAAGAGGGTTCCCTTTTCTCCACACCCTCTCCAGCATTTATTGTTTGTAGACTTTTTGATGATGGCCATTCTGCCTGATGTGAGGTGATATCTCATTGTAGTTCTGATTTGCATTTCTCTAATGATTAGAGATGTTGAGCATCCTGTCATGTGTATGTTGGCAATCTGTATATCTTCTATGGAGAAATGTCGATTTAGGTCTTCTGCCCATTTTTGGATTGGGTTGCTTGTTTCTTTGATATTGAGCTGCATGAGCTGCTTGTATATTTTGGAGATTAATCCTTTGTCAGTGGCTTGGATTGCAAATGTTTTCTCCCATTCTGAGGGTTGTCTTTTCTTCTTGTAATAGTTTCCTTTGCTCTGCAAAGCTTTTAAGTTTCATTAGGTCCCATTTGTTTATTTTTGTTTTTATTTCCATTTCTGTAGGAGGTGGGTCAAAAAGGATCTTGCTGTGATTTATGTCATAGAGTGTTCTGCCTATGTTTTCCTCTAAGAGTTTGATAGTGTCTGGCATTACGTTTAGGTCTTCAATCCATTTTGAGTTTATTTCTGTGTATGGTGTTAGGGAGTGTTCTAATTTCATTCTTTTACATGTAGCTGTACAGTTTTCCCAGCACCACTTATTGAAGAGGCTGTCTTTTCCCCATTGTATATTCTTGCCTCGTTTATCAAAGACAAGGTGACCATATGTGTGTGAGTTTATCTCTGGGCTTTCTATCCTTTTCCATCAATCTATATTTCTGTTTTTTGTGCCAGTACCATACTGCCCTGATTACTGTAGCTTTAGAGTATACTCTGAAGTCAGGGAGCCTGGCTCCTCCAGCTCTGTTTTTCTTTCTCAAGATTGTTTTGGCTATTCGGGGACTTTTGTATTTCCATACAAATTGTGAAATTTTTTGTCCCAGTTTTTTGAAAAATGCCATTGGTGGTTTGATAAGGATTGCATTGAATCTGTAGATTGTTTGGGTAGTATAGTCATTTTCACAATGTTGATTCTTCCAATCCAAGAACATGGTATATCTCTCCATCTGTTTCTATCATCTTTAATTTCTTTCAACAGTGTCTTATAGTTTTCTGCATACAGGTCTTTGTTTCCTTAGGTAGGTTTATTCCTAGGTATTTTATTCTTTTACTTGCAATGGTAAATGGGAGTGTTTTCTTAATTTCTCTTTCAGATTTTTCATCATTAGTGTATAGGAATGCAAGAGATTTCTGTGCATTAATTTTGTATCCTGCTTCTTTACCAAATTCATTAATTAGCTCTAGTAGTTTTCTGGTGGCATCTTTAGGATTCTCTATGTACAGCATCATGTCATCTGCAAACAGTGTCAGTTTTACTTCTTCTTTTCCAACTTGGATTCCTTTTATTTCTTTTTCTTCTCTGATTTCTGTGGCTAAGACTTCCAAAACTATGTTGAATAATAGTGGTGAGAGTGGGCAACCTTGTCTTGTTCCTGATCTTAGTGGAAATAGTTTCAATTTTTCACCATTGAGAACGATTCTGGTTCTTGGTTTGTCATATATAGCCTTTATTATGTTGAGGTAAGTTCCCTCTATGCCTACTTTCTGGATGGTTTTTTATGATAAATCGGTGTTGAATTTTGTCAAAAGCTTTTTCTGCATCTATTGAGATGCATCTATTGATATGGTTTTCATCCTTCAGTTTGGTAATATGGTGTATGTATCACATTGATTGATTTGTGTATATTGATGAATCCTTGCATTTCTGGGATAAACCCTGCTTGATCATGGTGTATGATCCCTTTAATGTGCTGTTGGATTCTCTTTTCTAGTATTTTGTTGAGGATTTTTGCATCTATTTTCATCAGTGATATTGGCCTGTAGTTTTCTTTTTTTGTGACATCTTTGTCTGGTTTTGGTATCAGGGTGATGGTGGCCTAATAGAATGCATTTCAGAGTGTTCCTCCCTCTGTTATATTTTGGAAGAGTTTGAGAAGGATAGGTGTTAGCTCTTCTCTAAATGTGTGATAGAATTCGCCTGTGAAGCAATCTGGTTCTGGGTTTTTGTTTGTTGGAAGATTTTGAATCACAGTTTCAATTTCAGTGCTTGTGTTTGGTCTGTTTATATTTTCTATTTCATCCTGTTTCAGTCTCAGAAGGTTGTGCTTTTCTAAGAATTTGTCCATTTCTTCCATATTGTCCATTTTATTGGCATATAGTTGCTTGTAGTAATCTCTCATGATCCTTTGTATTTCTGCAGTGTCAGTTGTTACTTCTTCTTTTTCATTTCTAATTCTATTGATTTGAATCTTCTGCCTTTTTTACTCAATGAGTCTGGCTAATGGTTTATCAATTTTGTTTATCTTCTCAAAGAACCAGCTTTTAGTTTTATTTGTCTTTGCCACAGTTTCCTTCATTCTTTTTCATTTATTTCTGATCTGATCTTTATGATTTCTTTCCTTCTGCTAACTTTGGGTTTTTTTTTTTTTCTTCTCTAATGACTTTAGGTGTAAGGTTAGGTTGTGTATTTGAGATGTTTCTTGTTTCTTAAGGTAGTATTGTAGTGCTATAAACTTCCCTCTTAGAACAGCTTTTGCTGCATCCCAGAGGTTTTGGCTTGTCGTGGTTTCATTTGTTTCTAGGTATTTTTTGATTTCCTCTTTGATTTCTTCAGTGATCTCTTGGTTATTTAGTAGTGTATTGATTAGCCTCCATGTGTTTGTATTTTATAGATTTTTTCCTGTAATTGATATCTAGTCTCATAGCTTTGTGGTCGGAAAAAATACTTGATATGATTTCAATTTTCTTAAATTTACCAAAGCTTGATTTGTGACCCAAGATATGATCTATCCTGGAGAATGTCCCATGAGCACTTAGGAACAACAGTGTATTCTGTTGTTTTTGGATGGAATGTCCTATGAATATTATTTAAGTTCCTCTTTTTTAATGTATCATTTAAAGTTTGTGTTTCCTTATTTATTTTCATTTTGGATGATCTATCCATTGGTGAAAGTGGGGTGTTAAAGTCCCTTACTGTGATTGTGTTACTGTCGATTTCCCCTTTTATGGCTGTTAGCATTTGTCTTATGTATTGAGGTGCTCTTATGTTGGGTGTATAAATATTTACAATTGTTATATCTTCTGCTTGGATTGATCCCTTGATCATTATGTAGTGTCCTTCTTTTCTCTTATGATAGTCTTTATTTTAAAGTCTCTTTTGTCTGATATGAGTATTGCTACTCCACTTTCTTTTGATTTCTATTTGCATGGAATATCTTTTTCCATCCCCTCACTTTCAGT